>NW_028139371.1:60742-94506 GCF_965202585.1 Thalia democratica | reverse complement strand
AAGTGGTTAAAATACTTCTGACTAGTAGTAAAATAGTAAGTATAAACTAATTTCTAAAGATTATTTATACTTAATGTTTTTTTTTTGCTCGAGAGTTTTCTTAAACAATAAAAATAAATTCTGTCGGATACTATTAAATATTGTTTAGAATTTTGGACATTAATAAAATATAATTTAGATCAAAGATTTAAAGGTCCGACAAGGACTAGAATGGTAGCTTATATTATTTGTTTTGTTTACAGCTTGTAAATGTTAGCAATTAATTTACTAGTTAAGTACTTTTTATTATAGAAAAAACAAAACGCTAGCTAAAGTATTCGGTCCTAAAACTTGGTGCAAGGAGAAACTTTTTGGTTATCGAGTTAGACACCACTTAGATACATTTTAACGTCTCGAATTTAAACGGAATAGCTAAGATTGTCCAATAGTTTTTAAGCAAATCATATTTGGCACACATAGCTACATATAGCAGAGTTGTCAAAACAAACATTTATATATTCTATACGAATCTAAGCATTTTCGTCTTTAAAAAAGGTTAGTGTTTAAATACTAAAATATCATAAGTACGAACTGCCGGTTTAATACGAACACTTGCGCTGTGTTTAAAGTACGTACTCAGGTGACAGGTTACTCCATGAAAATTGGTTGTAATCATTGTTATCAAAAACTTTCAAAAAAAAAAAAAACAAAACACTATCGGAATCCTTTATACTATCACCCTAAAACGATTAACCGACTATCAATTGTTGTGTACATCGAACATTGATATGCAACTTAACAAATTTTTCGAGGCTTTAAATATGAAAATTTTTAACAAAAGCGTGCATATATTAATATAAAAAGTTTTAGTTTTTTTTTAATGTACTTTGTTAACAACTAAAACTACGGTCAGCATAAAGCACTAGGTTTAAAAATTTTATTTTATAGTCTCGAAAAGCTAAATTATGTGAAAACGTTTTCAAAATGTTTTTTATAAGTAAGGAAAGTATGACACTTTTTTTTGATAACTTATCGTTTTACATCAATTCTAGATAAAATATTTAAATGTTAAAAAAAGAAAATTCACAAAAGTTTAGTTATAAAATTTTAAAAAATACTGGAAAGAAAAATCGTTTCATTTTTTTTCTCTTAATTAAAGCAACAGTTTTAACTCATAAACAATAACAATTTATTTACATATATATTTTGTTTAAATTCGTCATAATCACTTTATTATTCAGAAAATTTTAACCACATTAACATTGTATATTGTTTCTTAATGATATTTGAGGTAGTAAATTGCTTTTAAATCGAAAAAGCTTACAAAAAATAGTTTAAATTTTACACTTTTTTCACCATTTGTAATGTCATCAAGTTTAATTAATGTTTAAAAGCTTAGCTAATCGCTAAGTATATGTTTTAGAACTTAAAAAACTAAAATTAAACAGTTATATACTTTAGTTATTTTATAGCAATTTGCTTGAGAAAATACGTTAAGGTATTTCTTTTAAGTTATTTATAGAATTTTAACTATTATTTTGTTAAGTAAGTAAACTAAAAGATTAAGTTTTAAAGCTTAGGTTTTAAATACTTTTTTTTATTAATTAATTTAAATTTTCGTTTATTAGCATTTATTCTTCAAAATAACTACTTAAAAATTCCGGTCGTCCTATGAATTTTAAAATAATTTAGCAGACAAATAGTTTAGGTTATAATAGTTTTGCAACTATGTACGTGAAAAAATAAAATTTCAGATATAAAATTACAGAAGACTCGAACGAATAAAAAGAATATTTTGTATTTTTTTCTTTAAATGAATTTAACCTGGATTATCTGAAAACAAATTAACTTTACATTAAAAATCACACATTTAATATCGTTTAGATTTCATTTATTTATTTAGAATACCATTGTATTTTGTAATCACAGAAAAGTGGTAAACAAGTTTAATCAGGAATATAACAATGTCTATGAGTTATAAACTATTTTTTAACCTTAAAAAAAACGTCAGGTTTAAACAAAAAAAAAAAATGATTTTAAACGTATTGAAAAATTACTTTCTATGCGGTAACAAAACAATAAAATTTAAAAAAAAAGTTAATAGTGGTATAATTTGTTAGAATAAAAAATGAACATTTCTTTGGTTTGATAAAAATTAAAGTTTTATTATATAAAAGCATTAACTAATTAAAAAACTATTCCTTTTTACGATATGAAGATTTATAAAATATCTAGAGCCCACAAGCACAATTTTAAGGTCTAGTTACTTATTTTTGCATCCGTTGACTCTGACGGTTTAATATATGTATTTATTTTATGACCACAGAGTTAAAGCAATTTGTTTTTTATTCAGTGTATATATTGTAATTACTTCATTATTTTTACATTTTAATAGAACTTTTTTAAAACATACAGAGCTATAAGGAAAACGAATTGATTCAAAATTTTATACCATATTTTCAAAAATAAAAAAATATATTTCAATAAAATAAATTTTGAACGTAATATAAAAATTCTAGAAAAACCCAGCGGTAAAAATGTTGTGCTTCTTAATTCAATAAAATGAAAATATGAATAAATATAGTATGAAAATCCAGTTGATTATAATTAAAACTCAAATAAAAAATCAAACTATATTTTAGTTTAAATAATAGCAATTTAAGCATAAGTGCTTAATGAACGTTAATATTTATAAATTTACTACATAACAGTTAATTTCTATGAAGTAGAATTATAAGTTTGTAACTAGCAGATAAGCTTGCATAAGAAAATTAAAAAAAAAAACTAAGTGGTAGCTTTAAAGAAAATAAGTGTTATTAATTTTATATGTAATTTCAGCTTGAAACAAACTAAATATTATGAAATCTAAAATATTTCTTAGACACTATCGTAAAATGTTTGTAAGATGATTTAAATATATCACTTATTTATGATTACGTATCTTAACATTTTAATCAATCTACTAAATTTTTATCAGTGCAAAACAAAAAAAAATATTTTTTTTTATAAAATTAAGTTTTATTTTTAAATTACTTAAACTTTGCTGCACACACACTGTTATAAATTGTTTTTGCATACAACTTATTATTAGTTTGTATTATAAAAATTATAGCTTTCTAAAAAAGATTATTTTAAAATTCTTCTAATAACTTAAAGTAATAGTAATATACTTACAACTATTTTTTAAAAGAAAAAAAAACGAGTTTTAGTTTTATTAACTCTTGTATTTTTTATAACGCTAACTGTAAACTAACAACACATTGTACACTTATATAACGTGAAAAAATTAACAAGCATGTTTGAACATTAAAATTAGTTAGAAATTCTTTGACATTTGCTGTGAAAACCATTTATTTTACTAGTACAAGTTACGTTGGATATATATTTTGTAACTTTATATACTTTTAATTGTTAAGACAAAAACTCACATAAATACTATGAAATGTTATTATTTTTGTACAATTAGAATGTAAAACTGATTAGTCTCATATTTCGTTCAAACAAAAACGTTGAATTTTTTTATTAATATCATTAAAAATTAAAATTTATTGAGAATAGATAAACTAAGTTTTATATACACTTAAACAACATTAATTATTTTGTAGTTTTATGCTGTATACGTTTTCTTACTTTTGAAAATAATTACCCACTAACACCAGCTTAAAAATATTTAATATAAACTAATTTATTTTTCTTCAGATTGAATTTTACAATACATTCTAGTTTGGTACCACAACCTAGTGGTAAATGCTTTTGAATTTTAAAACTTAGTTGGTGAATTATATTTACCTTAATAAAAATTTTTGCTCGTTTATTTGATAGTTTTTATGGCTATTTCTAATTTTTCAAATCTTAAACTTTGTTATTTTAAAACTTTAAACTGTTCATTTAAAAAAGACTTAAGCATTTATAGTTTTTGTAAATCTTAAAATCTAAAGGTAATGATAGCAATAAAAGCTATAAATTGATTAATTTGTCAATGTATTTATAGTAGAAAAAATATAGTTTTTTAGAATAAAACTACGAATAAAAGAATATGGCTTTTACTGTTATTGATCTATGTAGCCTATTTACTTAATATAGTTGCAAACAATGATAACAAATTTTATATTATGGTTTTTATATTTCACTGAAACATGTTTCTGTGTGTTAATGCGTAATAATCTGTATGTAAGTCTAATAAAAGAAGGATAATATAAAATTTGTTGTTATTATATATTCCAGTGAACTTGTTTGACTATTATCTTTTATTAACAAAGACTTAAGTTTATATTTTAAACAGTCATAATTGCAAATATATATTATTGCTATAATCCCGAGCTATTCATATGTACCAAAATTACTAGATAGTAACTATTTTTTAGTTTAAAATGAAGTAGTTAGTAATTAAATATTTCTTATAATATTGGTTTAACTTGCCTAAAAACTTTTCTTGATATTGTAACAAAAATAATAAAACTATCTTCATTCGGATAACCTATATACTTGTTACAGATTAAAAACCTTTGTAAAAAAACAAGCAAAAAAGATAGTATTTAGTTTGAATTTTTTTCGTCACTGTTTTGTTAAGTTTATGTGAATACGTTCTTCAAAAATTTTTGTAGAAGTAAAATTATATCAGAAAATTTTATAAAATAAAATTTACAAATATCATTAATGTACTACATAAAGTAAAATAGCATTTATGCTATTGTATATTCTTACTCCAGTAAAGAATAAGTGAAAAGCTTGAAATTTGTAAATAACACAGTTATAATAACTTAAAACCTTAAATATTTAAGAGAGACTCAAGTAAAAATAAAAAAATGCTTTATGAACTATATGTTTACAAACACAAAAATTTGTTTTTAATATTATCCCTTCTGTGATAATTGGTTTTACAGTATGTTAAGAATACCTACGATAATGGATTAAAAATTAAATATAAGAGTAAATTTAAAAAATTTTGTTAAGTTTACTTTTTTGTAATATAAGTTTGCTTTAGTTTATTGAGCATATTTAAGTTAAGTAGTGTAAAGAAAATCAAATGTATCTTAAAGCACAATAATTTATCTAACACTTACATATTTTATTAACTTAAGTTTTATTGTTATCTATTTCGAACCTGGAATCAGTATGTAGGTACAGCAAGGTGGTATACTATATCAAATACTTTATTAGAGAATTTGTTTGTAAATTTCAAAGATTTAATATAATGTACAAGTAACTTAAACTATTAATGTTTTGTTAGTGAAATAATACAAGTACAGAAACCTCTCGCTTATTTACGCACATTGTGTCCACAGAAAAAGTGCGTAAAGATAAGAGAAATCGTAAAGATACGAGAGATACCAAGTATACTACCATAGTGGCTGTTTTTTGATATTGCTTTTATTTAAAAACAGACTGCGGTTTCCCACTTTTAACAGTTTATTTACGTTATTTATGAATATGAAAACAAATGATAAAACTTTACATTTAAAAACAAACGTATTTAAATTTATTTAGAATAATAATACTTATAGAAAAATTTTACTAATTTTTATAAAAAGTAGATATTATCTTTATATAGATGTGACTTATTTGATACTTAACATTTATATTATATCCTACTTAGCAAATTCAATATATTATCAAGTATTTAGTTACAATTAAGAAATAATGTTGAGTCTATATTAAACTCTGTGTTGCTCTATTTATATATAGGGCAAGAGTGCTGTGTTGTTTATTTGTGCTTTATACTCTCATTATTTTATTACACTTTCATTATTTAACACAGTCATTATTGTTTCAGAAATTTAGTTTAATCTATTATTGTTAACATAATTTCTGATAAACTGAGGTATACTAAATGTTTATCAATTAATCAACGAACATAAGTTTACAAAGTCTAAAGATATTGAGAGCTGAAATAGCATTTAAAAACATACTTTAAAACAAAAGAATAAAATAAACCTAATTTATGCAGTATTAAAATAAACTAAAAATGTTAAAACATTTGTCTACCCTAGTTAGGAGTTTTTTCAAACATTTAAAAGTAGTTTGTAGTTTTAGCACTTTGCTGTGCTTACAAAATAAAAAATAGACGAGACGAATATTTTATTGAACAACACAAATCATAATTGTTATTTGTAATCTATCACTTGTGAGTATGTAGCTTAAAACTTCAACTCAAATTGGAAATTATATAGATCAATAACAAATTCATTAGAGTGTGCAAAGATCTCATTAGCATTATATTGGGTGCACGATAACTAAACTTCAGAAAATTTAAGCTCCTAAAATTCTTCACAGCTATAACATTTTTAGAGTCTATATGACAAAAACTAACAAGTATTTAAAACAATAGCTGTAAATCTATTTATTAAATTCAGATGACAATTCAAAATTATTTTAAACAAAAAACTTTAATAAATTTAAAAACTGTTTGTTTTAAAAAAATTAGTTTATCCAAATATAAATAAATATTCAAACTTTTATAATAAAAGTTTGTAGCTGATTAAGAATATTACAACAGTTTTTTTTTTGTTCATTTCATATGTATATATGTTATATTATGAGTTTTTACCCTTTAAACGTAGTTTTGATTTTTAATGGTTCGTTTAATAAATAGTTGGATTTCATTAAAAGGTTTTTTTTTATCAATTTTATTTGTTAGGGATAAGCAGATTTGAAGTTCTGAAAAGATTTGTGGGCTGTACGTTGTTGGTGTGAAAATATTAATTGGAGGTCATGTCATTATGCTTATATTTAAACAGCGTTACATTTACACTTAATCGTTACATAAATATAGAAATAAAACGGGAGTTATTTTACATGAAAAATCTTTATATGTTTATGAAAAAAAATGTCTTCAGCAGAACCTTAACGGAACTTATCCGAATAAATCATACAAAATTAAATTGGTGATTGAAATATGTACGTATGTTTATAACTCACATAAGTCATATGTACGTTATCAATACTTGATTTTCCATTAGTCGTTAGGAAGATTTCAACAGTGATTTTTCTGATAAAACAAGTTAAGTCGAAGCAGTTCATGAAGATGCGTGGAAGAGCTCATTTCTGCTCCTTTAGTACCAATAAACAATAGGGTTTTCAAAATAAAAGATGTTTTCTTTTTTAAAAAAAGTAACTGGTTTTTAACATACAATTAGCGAGCAGAATCCCGATAAGTTAAGAAAGTATCTCTAGACAAACCAAGGTTTTAAACAAAAAATAAGCTACAAACCACTTATTCTACTGAATTCCGAGAAAACTAAAGCAACTCAATAGTGTTAAAAATACCAATGAAGTGATTGTCATTGCTTTAGTAACTAAGCCATCTTTAAATGTAAAATGTAAGCTTTTCGTTTGTCGTTCTACACCAGTGGTCAGCAGCCTTTTGTTACTCGCGGGCCAATTTACTCAGAAAACATTGCTCGCGGGCCGCAACTTTTAGAAAATAGTTGTCGAGGGCCGCAGTTATTTAAAAACAGATAAAGTGAAAGTGATTAGTAAAAAAATGCTATTTTAAACCAAAATTTTTACAAAATAAGCAGTAAAATATCACTTTTTTATAGTATTTGTTAAATTTAGAGCCTAATTGTAAATTTCACTATAAAAGTGTTAATTTTTATATTTAAAAAAAATATTTTTTTTGGCTTAAAGGTAGCTTGCGTGCCGCAGATTTAGGCCTTAAGCGCCGCATTTGGCCGCGGGCCGCAGTTTGCCGACCCCTGTTCTACACCAAATACTCACTACTTTATTTTCAGCTTAGGATTAGTTAAATACATATTTCTTAAAAACATGAATTTCTATGTAGTTAATGAATACAACTTTAATAATTTTAAAATGCAAGGTTTGTTAAGCTTTTGTACCTTTATAAAGGATTAATATTAAACTTATGATAAATTTTAAAATACAATGCTTATTATAAAGTAGAAAACAATTATTAAGTCAGGTATAATATCAGATATGTTATAATACAAAATAATATTCAGTTTCATTAGATTTTATCGTTGGAAACACTCAAAACCTTTTTGGCATTTTGCTTCGGAGTTAATGTTCGTAGTTTGGCGAGAGTTAGCTGTACTACTTCAATTTATAAACTATTTAAACTCATTCCATTAGTATAGTTATATTTTTAGTATATACCTTAAATATTTAAATAGGCAAATGTAAAAAATTAAAACAAAAATTTACAAATACCTACTTTGATGTTTGTCATTGCTAATATAAGATTAAAAAGTTCAAGAACTATAACGTAAACTAAAACGGGCAGTATATAAAAAATTATTTGTTTTAAATTTTGTCTAAGTTTTTCAGCCTTTATTAAAAACGAGCTTTGTGCCAGAATTTATTAAAACACACAAAAATAATTATCGCCTATTTCATACAAAAATAAAATCTATATTAACTTAATTCATTTATTAATCTCGTAGTTTAAAACGTTGTCACCGGCACAGTATAAGCTTTTTAGTATCTGACTAATCACAAACTCCTTTTCTTAATGTTTTTTAAAGATAATTGAATGTTTAAGAAATACGTAAGTATTGAAAAATAACATGCCAATTTACTTTACAATAAAAGTAAGTAGGACTTTTTTGTACAGTTTAATATATGCCTATTAAAAAAAATAAAACATAGTTTTTTTTTAGTACAGAGAGCAAGCAATAAGTACAGCACATAGCAATTACAAATAAATCATAGAAATTTTCGATTTAAATATTGTTGTTTAGTTTGTTATGTATTCTTTTATAATTTAGATTTTTTAAAAGGTATTAGAAAACAAAAATACTATTTTCAATTTTTTAAATATATTTATAATATTCTTTAATTCTTATTTAAAAATAAAATTTAATTTTTTAACCAGATTCAACTGGTAACGATAATTTTTTTAAAGTATATTTTAGACAGAAAAAATAAGTAATGCAAGTTAGAATTTATTTAAGTTTAATAACTTATTTTTATCAAAATTTCGTGATTAGCAGTTAAAAAGACCACTTGACTAAAATTCATTTGAATATATAACACTTCAGAATAGTAAATGAAGTTAATTTAAATGAATTCTAAGAGTTATAAATATGTTTTTCAAACTCAAATTTCATACAGATACAAATTCATGATATATTATACAGTTCTTTAAGTTTTGGTTAACCAATTAAAAAATATACCTAGGTCATTTGTTACTGAAATTTTTAAATTTTACTTTGCATTGTAAAGCTAACATGAAAAAAGATTTGTTTTAAATAAGAACTGAACACAAGGACTAATCAAAATTAGTTACTAACTTGTTTTAATGTTGGTAAAACATATTCAATGATATGTAAATAAACTGATAAGTCAAACAGTTTCTGTAAAAATAATTTAGCTTAATATTCAATTTTTATCAAAAATTAATTATGTATTTGAAAACGAAATATAGGTAAAAGTTAAAGTTTCTTAAGTTAAAAGTTTAATTTATATTCGAAAATAGGTTTTTTAAACAGTTTTTATAAACTTATTTTGTATCAGAAGTTTTATTTTTTCTTTTTGCAGTTATATCATTTTTTACAATTTTTCCTTTTTTTAACATTAAAACTTTCAAGACTACACCATATTTGTTCAACATTATATAAAAAATAAGCAACAAATCATAATTAAACTAATTTAAATATGTAAAGTTTCCAGGTAGATAATGATTTAATTGATTAATTTTAGATTTCTCTTTTATAAATTTTTAAGGGATGCACAAGAAACAGGAAACCAGTCAAAACACGTTCCTGCCTTATAACATTTAAATGCGGTGTAATAAAATGTAAATAAATTAAACTTGTATTTGTTATATACAGCATTATAGAAAACAGGTATTAGAAAAAACATGTATATAGGATCAGATGTACGAAACTCTAAACAAATAAAATCTATAAATACTCTAGACTAAATGTCAATTGCTTACTGATTGTAATAATAAGTATATATCAAACTAGTTTCAAGTTATAAAAATAAACACATACTTACACAAAACACCTGTTATTGCAAATATTTAAAATATTCTATGAATACTAGCGAATTTTAGAAATAATTTTTAATCGCTTAAAACTTTTTTTGATTTTTTTTTTGAATAAAAGGGTAAATATAATTTTTTCAAACCAGCTAGTATGTGGTATAAGTTTCTAAAAGTTTTAGATGAGTCAGTACTACCGAGATACTACCGTTATAGTGATTAGGTTCTAATAAAAAACAAAGACATTAGAAAAAATTAAGAATATAATGTTATTTCTTTTAAACTAGTATCTTTTAGAAAACATATTACAAAAATATTTAAACATAAAAAAAATATTAAACACACGTTATTTTGCGCTGTGCAGGAAAGCGTTACAAACTATACTTTGACAAATATTCTAATTACCATAACATTTTTTTATTTAAGTAATCAAGCAGATATAAAATTATCTGTTTGTTCGAGTATGTAACGTCAATAAGCACTTTTAATAAGACTTGAAAGCTAATGAAAGTAAAAGTTGATATTTTTTTCTAACATAACAAACTTTAAAACTAATTTTGTTATTTTTAGCGACTAATTGTTTACATTTGAAAGATAAAAATAGATTTATAGATTATTAAGTTTATTCAGTAGCAATAGATTTCGAGCTAATATGGTCGAGTTTTAATAAACATACAGTTATTGTTTTTGTAGTTAGAATAATTATTTAATATTAAGTTTTTTTTTTTTTTTTTCAGTAAAAATTATCTTTTAATTGAATTATTTTATGATAACAACTGATCTAATATAAAATAAATAATACTACGGTTAAATTTTTGTAAAAACAATTGTTTGCAATTTTTACTTTATGACAACAACATAGCTTTTATATTATACGTCAATTCACAATTTTTTTTTTTCAATCTAAAGCTTACTTAAATTTATTTTACACTGTAAACTTAACAGTGTCACGAACTATTTGAGATGATATTAGTTATGAGAACGTTGATGTTTTGTTTAAGTTAAAAAGGCCAGTTCTAATGATGTGTATTTTGACAACACCGTCAAAAAGAACTTTAAATTCTGAAGTAAAAATTTCTCCAAGTAAGATTACATTGTCTCGCATTATATTAAACTGAATTCTGTGACATCATTAAAAGAACAATTGCTTTTATTTATATAATTTATGTAGTTAACTTTTGACTCTTTTTGTCTAATAGAAAAGTCTAGTGTGTATAGATGTGGCTAAAAGAATGATAGAAGAATTTTTTAAGTAAATATAAAAATGGTTTCAATATAATCTTAAGTAACTTTAAATAAATTATAAAGTCGAAAGTTTTTGCTCTTATTACGTTTTTGAAGTAATATTCCTCTATTTAGTAACAGTTGTAATTGTTTTAATTTATCTTCAAGTTTGTTAAAATCTAAATTAAGAAGTAAAAAATAATTGCAATATATCTTCTATAAACTTTTGTTTTATAATTTAGATAAAACAAAAACTTGCGAGATGTAAATCTAGTAGCTATATTTATTTAAATTTTGTTTTTATAAACTTATTTTTACAACTTTTTTTCTAATTAGGTATCAAAATTTAAAAACAACAAAATTTAAAAAGTACTGCTTATGAGAATGTATTTATAGTTTGTAACAAGTACTTATAATGATGTAATAATTTAGTTGTTTAGGCTAGTTGTTGTGTAACGCTATACCAAGTTTCAATTGAAAACCGTTAGACTTTAAGATAAAACTTAAGAGTTTGTTGCAATCACAATTCTTGCTCGGGCAAGTCTAATGTGACAGAAGTAAGAAAGAGAATAAACGAGAATGAGAGCGCATTTATTTTTTATGACGTATTATCGAAATTGGTTGGTGCAACATTTTTATGTAATGATACAAAAAAGTGGGAAAACTGACTGAGTTGTGTTGATAACCGCCAAGAGTTGCAGAGACGGTTTGCAAGAAAAACACTTAGAAATTGGTGTTGAGTTGTTTTATAAAGTTTGAGTATATATAATTATAATTGTATTTTTAGATTTGAAGATTAATTTAAAGTAAGTTTTGTAATTCTCTTACTGTTTATTTTAAAAGCATTTTGATTTTCTAGAAGTGATTTATTAAAAGCATTTTTTTACAGTGTTTAATATAAAATATTTTTCACATAAGTGACATACTTTCAGTTCTTGTAGTTATCAATACTTGGTTTTGCATTTGATATTAAGTATTTCTTAAAATATTATTGATTTTTTTTTATAGTATATAATATACAGTATTTTAGTACAAAAATTATATATTTTATAGTTGTTGTAATTTTAACAACATATTTTGTATTTATTGAAGTTCGTTTAATAGAGAAACCCACTAAATTGTTGTGCCTGGTATAGTAGTGTTGATACCTAGTAATATTAAGTCTAGGGTAAAATAACAATTGATTAACAACTCCAATTTTTGCTTTACTTTAACTTATTAATTAATTAACGTCTTAATTAATTAAAAGAAATTTTGTTACACAACACGAATACGGCATCAATTATTGAACTAAGTGGCAAAAATTTGAACGTTTTTAAAATTAAATAATTTTAATTTAAAGATAATAATATAAATTAGGAGAAAAATTAATGGTTTTGTTGTTACATTCACCTCTGAATTTTAATATAATATATTATTAAAGTTTTCTAAATTTAACTTATGTGAAATCACTTATTTTTTATTTGAAACCAAATTTTTATTGAGCTTACAATGTACTGACCGATAATTAATTTACAGCGAAGTATTGTCGCATATTGTATGTTGCTGTAAATTAATTATTGGTCAGTACATTGTATGCTCAATAACAATTTTGTTTTTTTTGTGTTTTGTTTTCTTAAAGTTTAATTTTTTCATTTTTGATTTTTACATTTGAACTAAATCTGCTTCCTAGTTCTATATAATTTTGATTCAACCATTACAAACATTCACTATATAATATACATGTTACATCGAGTTTCTGTGACTTTTATTGCCTTCACCGCTCGCTGTTAAGTTTTATAAAATTTTATTGATACACTAACTTATGTTTTATTTTGTTCGAAACAGATTACAAACATAAAACTAAATTAATATACTTTGCAATACAAATTAAATAGTTGAAATAACCTCATTAATATTGTGACGTAATTATTAGTTGTAATTAATGTATTTTTCTCATTAGTTAACAACAGTAAAATTTGAATCAGTTATCTTTCTCATTAACATGAGTTGTTTGTTTATATTATGATTAGTTGTTTTGTTGTGTAATTTAGCTTACTTTACTTATTGTAGATTTAATAATAACAAGTATCATATAGTTTTACAACAATCGGATTTAATATTAAGTATTTTACCTATTATTAACTATTATCTGTAGATAATATTTTATTTTAATGAAAACATGTATACACCTACTGTATTCTATGCTTTTATTCTTCCTTTACAGTAATTATTTTATACAGAACCCAGTTGAAATGTGTTGATTCGTTATCACACAGAAACATATGTTGGTACAATAAAGGAAGATTACTGTACAATTTGATATAAAAACTATAATTGAAACTTTTTTTTTTAAATTATGAAGGCACTTAGACAAAAAAAATAAAAAGATCACAATGCATCTAAACAATTATTAATTTCGTTACAAAATGACTACAAATTTACTTATAAAGTAAATAGTTTTA
The DNA here is from genome assembly GCF_965202585.1 of Thalia democratica. Taxonomy (NCBI): domain Eukaryota; kingdom Metazoa; phylum Chordata; class Thaliacea; order Salpida; family Salpidae; genus Thalia; species Thalia democratica. The sequence continues at coordinate 80,913 of NW_028139371.1, read as the reverse complement.
TGTAACCAACTTGAACTTGTTTGAAGCTTGTAACTATCAGCTCTAAATAATTTTACTTAAAAATTATCAATAACTTGAATATATTAATAACAAACTAGGAATATTTATATAAGAAGTTATTTAAATTCCCGTAAAGTAAAGCAGACTTAATAAAAAAAAATTACTTTACATAAAAATTGTAAACATGAAAATATTACTTAAATTTTAGTCTGTTTTACGTCTACTCTGTCTTTTTACTATTTACTATTTTTTTTTTTAATACTACTTTAAATTAAAAATTCTAAATACATTTTAAATATTAATTATGTTTAATTAGAAAATATTTTAACTTTAAGGTGTTAGATAAAATATAAACACTTGCTTGCTCGACTAACCAAAAAGTAAAAACTATCGAAATGTATAGAAATTTACTTCGCATTTCTTTCTTATAACACCTCATGCATTAAAAATTGAACTTATTTCTTAGTTTTAGTTTAGTATAATCAAACAGGTTCGAAGTGTATTTATCAATTAAACATTTATTGTAAAAAAAATATAGTTTAAAAACAAAGTTTTAACTGCCATTAAAGTAGGCGTTTTAAAATTACTTGTATATAACTATTACTGTAAAAGTTATATTATTTATAATAATTAAACTAAAATTTGCTCGTTTTACCCTTAGAATGTTACTTTTTCAATATAAAAAAAGTAAAAAAAAAAGATTTTTTCTCACAAATGTTAGCCTACAATTTAAACATATACTTTACTGTTGTACAGATATCATACTTTTTTTCTACTACTAATCATTTATAAAAGAATATAACTTATACTATTGTTTAACAAGATATCTAAAGTGTCTCTTTCAAATACTCTAACATAAGCGTTTTAAAATACAAAAATCAACAAGGTAAAAATGAAAACCTACTTTTAGTAGTAATATACCACAAACTTGCTTATACACTATTAATTACATTCACTACAAACATTTTTATTTTTTATATTTAACATTTACAAATAAACTCCTGAATTAAGTCTAGATTCTTACTTTACATTGAAATCGATATTAATTAAAACTGCAACTTTTGGTTAAAAAAGCTAAAAAATTAAAACTATTTAAGCCTAATCTTAGTTTTAGTATATAACAAGTACTCGTACTGGGACAAAAGAATTATGTTTTTTGAGAAATTAGATAAACTTAATTACTTAGTCCAAATGTACTCATACTCACAAACAACTGCATAAAATTTAGATATTTAATTCGGCTGAGTTTTTCATGTCAACAAGTAGCATGTTTCCGGCAGTTTGTAACCACAACAAAGTGGTAATTAGTTTACGTGTCAAGATAACTATTATTGAAGTATATTAGTTTAAATTTTTTAATAATGCTAACATTTGAAGCTAGAATTAACTTTTAAAAATATGCAAAACACTCTCAGTGAAATATTTGATATATTTTTTGACGCTATATACATGAGTGGATACGCAGCAATAAACAAAAGATAAACTTAAATTATAGAACATTTGTATATTTACTAAATAAATCAATTTTATTTTTTATTTATTGGTACGTATCCACTGATGAAAATTGTGTCTGATTTTTTTAATGAGTGTCTTTGTTTGTTGTTTAAAACTTTTTAAGGTCAAAATTTTGTTTTAAAATAAATTTATATGTTTTTAAATAATAAAAACTGTAAATATTCTTATTGTTTTATATAAAACTTTTAACTCTCTCTGTGATAAAGTTTTTAATAAAAATAAATTGAATTTTATTAGAGTGAGAATATGTTTTTGATTACTTTATTATTACCTTATTTTATTAAGAAGTTAATAATTATTGAGAGAAATATAACCCAATTTAAAAGTTTATACTATCACTCAGCAATACCGAGAGTTTTTTATTTAACCTAACCAATAATTAGACCTGGGGGCAAAGATCCGATATCAGAATTTAAGAAATGTGTGTTAGTTTACTAGTTTAACTGCTTTAGTGAAGATAGCTATGTTGGAGTGAGTTTAAGACAATTTGGCAAAATATACTTAAAACATATTTGAAAAATAATTGATGAACTTTAGACAACAAGTAAAAAGGAAAATAAATCTATGCGAGTAATGCAAGAGTAATACTTCAAAATGATCTGCTATTGCTGAACACCCAGTAAATAACACTGATTTTGCAAATATTTATGAAATGAAAATATTTAATATTATTACAAATTGTCATCTATTTAGCGCACAAATACTTGCTTCCAATTATTTTTTATAATAAAACGGTTTTCAGATATACTGTAAATCAAGCAGCAAATACTGCAGTTGTAGAATTTTGAAACACTGTCACGAATACACAGTAAATTTATATTTAAATCGAAATCGTGAACATATTCATACAACTCATTAATAGTAAAATGAAAATTTTCAAGTTATTCATTATGAAACCAATTAAATAGGTAAACAATTTTTAAGAAAAAAAATGTTGTGTATTATTATGATGCAGCTACCATTTTACAAAACAATTATTATTGGAATATCTTTTTGTTTTCATTTAATTATGTTAAATAAACTAAAAAAATAATCAAACCCACAACCAATAGCTTACAATCTGCGTATTTATTTGATTAAGTTTTGTTTCCATTGTGTTTTATGTCACTTGCAATTTGGAGCCACAGAAACGTTGTAATTATTTTTAATTTAAATTAATTAAGTTATTGCTTGATGAGATTTTTCAAACAATTTTTGTGTAAAGTTTTTTTCAATTTCAGTAAAAAAAATATATATTTTTATTTCTACGTTTACAAAATGAATCTTTAGGATTAAACATTTGAATTGAATTATTATCTCTTTTTTATCTTTGATCCTGTTATCAAATTACATAATAATAATCATTTTAATTTTTTTTTTTTTTGATAATTTTTTAAAAGTATTTATCTACAAAACAAATACCACATAGACTAAATTACTTTTAAAGCCGATAAATCTTTTCTAAAGAAACTTTATGCTATTTATTTAAGAACAAAATAGTTTACTGTTCTATTTTATTTTTAATGAGATCTAATATTTCAGTCAGAACATAAAAAATTAACTAATAGGTTAAATCTAAAAGATATTAGTAGTATAAACATATAAAAATAATAACAAAAAAGTGTATAAAAATTATTAAAGCAGACAAAATAGTTTACAATAACAAACAAACTAGTAAATTTTTTAAGAAACATTTACAAACAAAACTTTCTCTAGTTTCTTACTTTATTTCTAGCTAAACTATTCAATTGTAATATTTTTTAGTACTTAATATCTAATTAATAAATCAAATAATGTTATAAGAATATAAACACGAGTGTTTAACCATCAACACTAAATAAACTGTTAATTTCGTTTTTCTAGCGTTTTGAACTTGAACTAGCATATATGCTAGTTTATAAGTAAGCTTTTGTAATTTTAGAAAAAGTTTATTTAAACTTTAAATTATTTTTTTTTTAGTATATTTTTTGATCACGGTGTTGTTGTTATGAAATAATGCTTAACTGTTTTTTAACTAAAAAGATATAACTGTTTATAGATCTATTAAATTGTTATACTGTATTTGTAAATAGTAATTTTTATTTATAATTTTATATTATATTGCACACAAGTATAGTACAAAAGTCTTATTTAAAGCAGACTTATTAATGACTAGATGCAATAAGAACAAAATTTTCAATCTATCAAAAGTTTTCATTCTTTAATTAAAACGATATGAGCAAGACTTTTATGAAACAAATTACGAACTTTACTAAACTTGTAATTTTATTTTTTCTATTAACTTATTTATCCTACGTTTCTTTTGTTTTATCACAAATTATAATAATAAAAAGGAAGTTTTTGCATACAATAGTTGTAAGTTCATTAATTTAACTTTGTTGAGTTTTGTGTTCATTGTAACTTTATTTAAAAAATATCGAAATTTTGATTCCAGTCTACGAAAACTTGTGGTCGTTTAGAAATTTAATTATAGCCTAAAAATTGTATCTTTTGAATAAATATAGAGTTAATGAAAAATAAGTTTCATAAAATAATAATTTTTGTAGTAATAAAATTTGTATACCTCACATCTTTCTTTAAAACTTTCGGTCGTAAGAATCTACTTTTGTTTTGATATAATACTATAAAGGAATAATATTTATTGAACCAATAAAATAACTAAATTTACGAAACATCTGATATATTGTATTAAATTTAATGGTGTAGTATTAACTAATCCAAAACCTTAAATAAATAACTTTGTACCTAATTTTAAGTTTTTATCAGCAAAAATTCATACAACTTAGAAAAACTTTTTTTTTGTTAGTGTAATAAAAGTTTACACACAAATGTTAGGCTGTCGTTCATAATTAAATTAAAACTAACTTTTAAGTTTATTCGGCGTCTAACATTTTTTAGTTTGTATCTAGCATAAGTGCTAGCATATAGTTTAGATTATTTAATAGCAATACAATTCTTACAGTTCGTAACCACTAAAAAGTGGTAAGTCGTTTGTAGGTTAGAGATACTGCAATAAATAAAAAAGCCTAATTAAAATAAAAATACAATTTTCTCTTAAATAAATGTACGTTTATGTAATTATCAGTTTTAAATTTAAACATATTACTTATGTTAGAAATTTAAAATAATTATGAAGTTTTAAACTATAGTAAAAACTAAAATGAAAGCAAATTTAGTCAACACTAATCTTATTTTGCTTGAAAAATTTAGCAAAAAAGTCATATCTAATAAATTCGGAAAACCTAACAACTTTTAGTCATTAATACATAGTAGTAGATTAAAAAAAATGTTTTTTATGGGTGTTAGTTAAAAGTTGAAAATTATTTAAAAAGTCCTAGTATTTAATATTATAGAGGTGTTAGTTTCGGCCGTATTCTACCTAGACCATTTTATATCTACCTTGACTATTCACAAGCTTAACACGTCAAATATGTTGCTATTTTTTTGTTTAAAAATAATAATTTTTTTTTGGTTTTATTTCATGTTTAAACTAAAACCTAATTTTAAATAATACTAAATTATCTTTGGTATTAATTTTTTAAACTTATTTGTAGCGTCAGTGCACATCTGTCAACAAAAAAAACTATAGCTTATACTAAAAAGTTAAAAAAAATTTTTTGGTTATTTCATAGATAGTTTTTGAAGACTTTAATTTAAAACACTGTCACGAACACAGTGTTAGGTAAAAATGTTTCAAGTGAGCAACTATATTTTTACCTACTGTGTTATATAAAAGAGAATAAATAATATTTTCAATTAAATTACAACTACTTCTTTTAAATAAATGGGACATTTAAGATTTTTTATAATACCTTAAGATATAATATATAAAGTGTAGAAATTTTTACTAATGACTGTGTATAAAATACAAAAGTTTTAACATCTCTGAGATATCTAAAAGATTAGAAGTCACTACACCATTTCTCTTTATGAAGTTAGTTATACAAAATTTTGACATAGTTAAAACATCTAATATATAAAATTTAATTTAATTATACAGTATTAACTAATTTAAAACTTTAAATGAATAATTTTGTACACATTTTTAAGTTTTTTATTAACATAAATTTATACAACTTAGAAAGACCATTTTTTTAGTTAGCGTAATAAACGTTTACACGCAAATGTAAGGCTGTCGTTTATGTTCAAAATGATGCTAACAATTAAGTTTATTCGGCCTCTAAAACTTATTAGTTTGTATCTAGCACAAGCGTTAGCATATGATTTAGAATATTTAAACAAAATATATTCCTTGAGTACACTGCTTCTTTTTTAATTCGCTGTTTCTATTTTAAAGTTATAAACTGTAAGCAGAACACTAACTTTTAAAAAATTGTTTTTTGAAGGAAAAAGAACATAGGTTAATGGAAAAACAAAAATTAAACTTATTTATAATTTAAATTTCTAAACTTAGACATTAAAACGTACTTCATATAATTTTGTTAAATATTTCTTAAATACGGATTTTTTTTCACTAACGGTTTGTAAACTTAAGGCCATAGGGGTGGGGTCCACTTTGTTTTTTACAACTTGATCTTATTTTGTAGAATTTAATCTGAGCTATCAGACACTTTTAACCGCTTAAAAAAACTCAAAGTAACTTTTTAGATATAAGCGATCAAAGAAAGGGCGTTCAGTAGGTTCCTTATGGAAGGCGAAAACTAAAAATGCGAAAATAGAATATTTCACTAAAAGTCTATCTCCTCCTTCATTTTTTGAGTAATCTTTCGCAAATTTTTACAGAATGTGTATCATTAAACTTTAAAGAGATCTATTGTAGGATTTTTTTTAATTTTGAGTAAAAAAAAAATTATTGTCAAAAAACAGCCCATTTTTTTATTTTTTTGTGGATAAAATTTTTATTTTTCAAAATTTCAAAAATTCCAACTTTAGGATTCTTCAAAATATTAAAAGGAACAATTCCTGAAAATTTGAAGTCTCTAGGTCAAAAAATGAAGGAGGAGATAGATTTTTAGTGAGTTTTAAAATTTTCGAGAAAATTGACCCTGAAAAATTTGCAGTCCATACTTTTGTATCGGAAACTTTTTACAAAAAATAAAATTTCTCAAAAGTTAAATGATATTTTTAAATTCTATAAAAACAGGCTTGTAGTTTGTATTTAAAGCTTTCATATAAAAGCCAAAGTTATTTTTTGTAAAAAAAAATGTCGGACCCCCCCCCTATGGCCTTAATTACAAAAGACATTTAATACAATTAGTTATTATTTGTGGAAGATTAAATTTTTGTCCACATAATTTTTTGAAGCACAAAATAAAATTGATTGTTAGTTACTTGAATGGTTGCATTGTAGAAACATTTAATTTCTTTTAGAACGATCGATAGCGTACTTTAATTCATATTAAACATATATAAATCTCAACTAAACTTAACTAAACTTAACTAAACTTAACTGAACTTAACTAAACTTAATTACTAAACGCTAACTGACGGGACGTGTTAAACTTTAAAAACTACAGCTTGCACAATTTATTTTAAAAATACTTAGTTAAAATTTATCACATTCGAGCAAGAAAAAATTAATTTTAAGCACTGTCACGGATACAGTGTAAAAAATAATTTTAAAATAGCAGCACTTATTTATTTATAATTTTGTATAAAATAAAAATTATTAAAAAGTGTTAATTAATATACAAAACTTAGTATTTGAATAAAAATTATATATTAATATGCAATCTTCAATTCAAATATATACAAATGTGTTTGTATAATAAATCGAAAACTTCTTAATCTAAATTTGGAACGAATAAATTAACTTTCAATTTTAGTAAAACAAACCAGCATTTTTAAACGTGTTTATTAAATCAAATATAAAATTTGTTAACAAATAAATGTTTTATATCAAAATGTCTTAACAAAAAACAAAAAACAATCTTCAATTTTACTATGAGTTTAAATAAGTATAAAAAAGTTTTAAACAAGTTAGTTGTGTATGTTTGATTAGTATTGAATACTTTAGACCTATTTTGTTGAATTATAGTCAAATAGATAATATAATAAAAATATTTCAATTAAAGAGTAGTACGCCAATATTTGTTATCAGTTAATTGTCGACCTTAACTTACTGTAAAAAAATATTAAGTTTTAAGACCTTAAATGCAACTAGAAGTAAACTTTTACTAAAAATACTTTAGCACTTATTTTGTAACAAATTTTATATTTAAACCAGTTTTATAGTGTACACGTTAAATAGTTATATATTATTCATTGATTAAATCATAATAGATTAACTTAAACTAATAAGAAACAGTCAATATTATAGTCAATTTTGCTTTACTGGATTGACTTGTTAAGCGGAACCACAAATCGTAATAAACTTTTATGATTTTTATTTTCATTGTATTATTATATTATTAGCCACATTCAAGTGACTTTAAAAATTCTTTCTGTCAGTAAGCCGTTACTTTTGAATAATATTTATATGATTTATTAAAGTACAATAATGTGTAACAAAATATTGCGGCCTTAACCACAATGACGTCACTAAGAGTTTAAAAAATTAAATTCTGCGACTATTTTTTACATGCAAGTTGTCACTGTTTCAGCGCTTTTTATGTGCGATGTAGTCGATGTCGGCGTAGTGTAATTTTCTGAATATGTTTTATGGTAAAAACTCAGATACGTTAATCGTAGGTTTTAAAGTTATTAGTTTGCAACAAAATGAAAATTTAAAAAAATTGTTAACTTAACTAAGTTTTCTATGAGAAATAAATACACAAATACAAATTTTATACAAATTTCTTAACTTAAACAGCTTTATTAACATCTGTAACTTAAAATATTCATAAAACTTATTTAAAAACGAGTTTTATGTTTTTAAACAGCTCGAGTAAAAATAAAGAAAAAAACGACTATCAGCTAGCAAGTTTTTAATAAGAAAGACTTGAAAATGCTAGTTTTACTATTTTACGTTGCTTTTGAAGTATGATAACAAAGATAAAATATTTATATTACAAACAAGATACTAATACCCTGCTATTAACTTTTAAGCAAACATTATATAAAGAAGTTTTAAAAAATCGTAGAACTTCGTATTATAAAGCTTTGTTTAAACTAAGTAAAATTTTAATACGAAAGTTTTGAACATAAAGCTGCTAAAGTTTTATATATTTGACTACAAGCATAAATGCTAGCTAAACACATAAGTTCTACATTCAGAGTATTTACACATCTAAGAGTGTTTTATAATTTTAACAAGCAAGCAAACTTAAGTCGAATAGAACAAGTATGTATTTAAAGGTTATAATAGCCTTGAATATACTATTAAACCATTAACTACATGTAAAATGTATTGACTAAAATATTCTCAATTTATAACAAAAAGACTGTTTTGCTAGTCAACTTCCACACTTAATTTTCTTTTAAGATTAAAACAATTGATAATATTTACAAATAGAACAAAAAAAGTTGTAAAAAACAAAAAGAAAAAAAAAAGTTACTGACTGAGGGTAAGGGATGGGGTTAAAATGATAGTAAAAGAAAATAAATAAATAAGACAAAATACTTAAAATAACAACTAAATAAAAACACCAATTAAAAATTGTTAAAAAAAAAAGAAGAATATAGTGAAAAAAAAAGTAAAATTATTAAAAAAAAAATAACTAGAGCAAATATGACATGTAAATGTGTCTTTGTGCAAAAGTGCATTAGTGTAACTTTATCTTCGTGCAAATTTGTCAATTCTTGCAAAAGTGTCTTCGTACAAGTTTGTGCCCTCGTGCAATTTAGTCACTTCGTGCAATTTTGCATGCTCATGCAAACTTGACAACTTCCTTAAAAATATAATCTAGTAATGATCGCATTAATCGAATTAAGATGAAGAATTATTTGAAAGTTTGATCTTTAATATTTTCATGATTTTAAGCATACCTTTCTCGGAAGAATAACTTTTTAAATGCAAGATTTACGTTTAAAAGTTTATTTCTAAGTATAAAATTCATAATAATCATAAAAAAAATATTTAATTAGTTTATAGTATTTATATGTAAATTAAAACAAAATATTTAACTTAATTATTGTAACGCTACTCCACGTTTCACTTAAAAACCGTTTTGTTTTTTAGAAAAAATTAAGAGTTTATTGCAATTACAATTCTTACCTGGGCAAATATAAAGTAACAAAAGTGAGAAAGAGAATAAAAGAGAATGAGAGCGCATATGTCTTTTATGACGTATTATCAAAACTGGTTGATGCAACGTTTTTATTTTAATGTTTTTTAGTCACAAGCTAACAGGACAGACTGGGTTGTGTTGATAACCGCAAGGAGTTGCAGAGACTAACACTTCAATATTGGTATTGTTGTTTTAAAAAGTTTTAGTATATTTAATTATAATTGTATTTCTTAAATTTTAAGATTGTTATTTAAAGTAAGTCTTGTAATTCTCTTACTGCACATTTTTATAGCTCTTTTAATTTTCAACAAGTCATTTATTAAAAGCATTTTTTACAGTGGTTTAATACAAAAAATTTTCACATGAGTGACATACTTTTATAGTTCTTGTAGTTTTGAACTTTTGATTTTGCATTTAATTTAAAGTATTTCTTAAAGCCTTATTGAGTTTTCTTTTAATGATTATTTTACAGTATTTTAGTGCCCAAATTACATATTTAATAGTTCTTCTAATTTTAACTATTGGTTTTGTATTCATTGACGTTCGTTTAACAGATAAACCAACTAAATATTGTGCCTGGTTTTTTATAGTAGTATTGATATCTATTTATAGAAAGTTTAGGTTAAAGTAATAGTTATGTCAGATTCCAATAATAAAGTCACACTCAGATTAAGCCCTAAGCGTAAACGTTCTAGGGTAAATGAACTTTTGGATGTTGGGTCACCAACACCCTTTGGTTTCATTATATTTAAAACTTCATATAGGAAAGTTTAACTTTTAAATACTAGCTCGTAAAAATGAGAGAGAATATTTATTACATATTTTTAATGTGTTATGTACACACAGATTTATAAAGATGTTATTTACTTTACGAATTATCAATTTAACTTAAGGGAATTTTCATTTTTTGTTCCCAAACGACTTAGAATATTGTAATTTGCATTAAATTAAAAAAAATAAAATTAATTAGTATGAGCCAAACACTAAAACTCTAATGACTGTTTTTTGTCGAAAATAAAAACTTAATTTTTATAAGTTAATGAACAACGAACTAAATTATTAAGCTTATTTATATCACTCGAAAACATGATTATTTCTAATTTAAATTTAAATAACTAAATAATAATGATCGACTCTTGTAAATACTTATTGTTTTTATTTTTATTAAATATTGTTTTTTAATAAGCTTGTCGTTTTATAAAATACATGACTCAATGATTAAACACTTGTAAATTTTTCTGTAAGTATATTTTATAATTACACGACTTTTTACCTTTACTAACTAATTAGAGTATCTAACTAAAAAAAGCAAGTATCTCAATTGATTAAAACTTTTTAAAAATTCAAGTAAAATTACTACAATATACCTTTATGATTTTTGATTCTATAATTTTCTTTAAAACTATTATGGTGCTTGAAACTAGTTTTTTACAAGAAATAGAAATAAATAGTTTTTCTCAGGGTTTTAAGATAATTTTCTAATTTTTTGTAAAGTCATGAGTTTCTTTTTATATACATATTCCTAATTTTTAAAGCAAACTAAAATTTTCTTGTTTTACCCTTAAAATGTTACTTTAAACTATATAACAAAATTAAAAAAGTTGTACGCACTGACATTAGATTAAATTTAAACATATAGTTTAGTGTAGGGATGGGCAACGTACGGCCCGCAGAGTGAAAATGACAGGCCCCAAACCGTTTTTTAAACTTTAATGGGATCCGGCCCGCAAATGCAAATGACCGGCCTGCAAGTGAAGTGACAGACCAGCGAAGGGTCAATATTACAAAGTTTTTATAACACTTTGCCTTCATATTTCTACACATCAAAACTGAAAGAACTTGACTTCAAAAACATACTTAAAAATGACTTTGAAAATTAATGCGTTCTAATAAAAAAACAGCTATGCCTAATACTTTGTGTTGATCTAACTTAGTTGGAATATTGTTGTGTCAAATTACCTCAAGCTAAGTGTTTTTTAGGTACGATGTTTTACATACGTATTTTTGTCAATTACAATATCAGTTATGTTTATAGATATTTTTTTAAAATCTGACATTTCTCAATATATATCTTAAGTTGTCAGACTTAAGAAAGATTTGTGAATTTTAAAGATTTCAAAAAGTGATCCACTGAATCAATATAAGTAGATTCCGGCCGGGTCCGAATCCTGTATTTTAATCAGAATCCGACTAAGTCCGGATCTCGACTAAAAATTAGTATCCAGTCGGATTCGGATCTAAAAAGTCATTATTTGACTGGATCCGGACACTGGATCCGGTAAATAACTAATTTAAAATGCTACTGCCCTCAAAGGACTGAATGTTTCCGGATCCGGCCCGTTGATTGAAAATCGTTGCTTACCCCTAGTTTAGTGTCTTACAGTTGGATATATTTCTTCATATTGTTTGAGTTTTAAAGCATTACAAAGTGCTTATCTTACAAGGTTGTTTAGATACTTAAAACTATATAATAAAACTAAGATTTCAGATCATGGATGAGTTATAGCTTTTATATAAATTACTATTACGTTTGTAACAGCTAGATCTTAAATATTTTTAGGTTTTAAAACAGGAATACTCAAAGCTTATTTAAGATTTTATTTAAAGTTACTTTAATGTATTTTTGTATTAGATTTTATACAATCAAATTTGTACAAGTGTATAAAAAAATGATGTTTATTATAATACATCTTAGTTTAATAATTAAATAACAGATTTTATATGAGTATAGTAAAAATTTATAAGAGAGAAAAATATCTATTGTAGTTTAAATAAATATATTTTAAGACATTAGGTTTTAAAGCTGCAGTAGGTATGAAACAAAAAATTATTGATTTACTCAAAATATTACTTTTTACTTCTATATTTAAAAATATCTTATCACTAAAATGTTTTTAACCTAATTTTAATGTTAACAAAAAAAATATTTTTTTAAATAAAGCCAAAAATTTTTGAAATATTTTAAACAAACTTTTTGTAGTTATGTAAACTAGGTATTTTTAGTAATTTTTTTGCTTAGTTAATATTTTAAACTGTTACTAAATATTATTAGAGATAGATTTTATTTAATTTTTCAAAATAAATATTTTTAATGCATTAATTGAATAACAAAAAAGTTTTATATTTAAGATTTCTGTAACTATGTTAATAAAACATGGAATCTACTTTTTGAATTAAAAACATCGTTTATACTGTGGCAGTGTGGTAAAAATTTAAAAGAAGTTTTCAACACAGCTTATGGAAATAAAACTGCATTTATTAGATATTTAAAAAGTCTAGCAATAAATTAAAATGTTGTAGCTAAACTTAAAAGAGTAGAGGTTGAATAGAGTAAAATTTTTACAACTATTAATGGTTCTTTATCAACTTTAGTTTCTTTTAAATATAATAAAACATTACGGAAATAAAATATTCAAATAAATAACACAAATCGTTTATAGTATTTAACTTCAGTGTAGTTTAATTATATTGTGTTACTTTTCTTCTCAAAATGAGTAACAATTATCAAAATGATATAAAAATCGTATAACAACTAATAAGGTTTTGAAATAAGCAAAGAATTTAGAATTTTTAGTTTGGTTATATGTGTCGTTTAAAGTAATAGATAACATATTTAAGTGACACATATTTGTCTAATAATATTATGTCTAATTTCAGAAACAAATATTTAATTATTTAGAATGATTGATGTCCTAATTTAGGTTAATTAGAAGAATTACTTCAACTAGTTAAATAAATTATAAAATAATAAACAATTTGTGACGTAAAAAAAAATAAATCACATACTGTAGTATCGCATTATATGTTAAGAAAAAGCATTTTATAATTTATTAGTATAATTAAATACATCAATTTAAAACACTGTCATGAACACAGTGTAATTTACAATTAGAAATATATAAAATTGTTTAGTGTTACAATTATAATGCACAATTAAAAAAAATTGTACTGTGTTAAACTTAACTTATATAACTCTTTTTATAAGAAAAAGAAATACTACAAATATTTACGAAATTTTAAATAAAAATATATAAAAATTACTAAACTATAAAAACTATACCTAAAAATTAAAAACATAATTAAAAATTTGATTTGTTTATGACTTTTAAAAAGCTTAAAATATAAACTAATTCGAACTTCTATAAAAAGTATTTTAAAGCCATTGTTGCCAGCTTTGAAGTATATTAAAACTATGTATATTCTTTTATTATAAATATAAAAACAAATTAAAGTTGCAAATTTGAAAATCACGAAAAAATTAAAAATAAAATACTCAGAAGTTTTTACAAGTGTCAGATTTTAGTAAAATTTTGTGTAATTATTTGTACTTGTTTAAACCTTGATTTGTTTTTATAATTTTAAATAAAACTAAGCAGTGTTTTTTAATAACCAAGACTTTTAAAATCAATTAGAAATAACATGTTTTAGTCACGTTTGTTATTACTATACCTGAAACGTGACTTTTTTGCCTATTTTTTTTTTAATTCACAATTTTCAGTTTTTATATCAAGTAGTTCAACCTGTTGCATATTTTGCTGATAAAATTGCAAATATTTTTTACGTGTATGCTTTTAGTTTTTTTGTGCCTCTTAAATTCTGGAGTTTAACAAAAACACTTTTACACGGTTTAGATGCTATACAAAATAGTTGAATTGTATGTATTAATGTGATAACACTTCTTAATTATAGTTTTATATAAAATTAAAATCAAAGGTTTTAGAGAAAGTTTTTTTTTTTCAAATTTTAATATATTTTTCTTTATGTTTACAACAAAGTAGAACATATTAGTTGTTTTTTCAAATAAAAATGATATTAAGATAACAAATTTTTTTTGTAATAAGAGTTTAAATACCCTTGGTACTCATAATAATGCTGACGTTTTAACGATTTCAAATTCGCAAGTTTAAAGTTTTAACCAGAAGCTATGTATATATATTATTACGATTACTACACTAAATGGGATTTTAAAAATTTAAAAAGTTTTTAAGAGCTGCATAGTTAAACATTGCCGTTATTTATATCATACTTTGTCTATAAAAAGAACTCGTTTTATCAGTTAAAAACGTTTGTGGAAAATAACGTTTTTGAACAACTAACGAGCATGTCATAACTTACTAGCTATTTCAACACGTTTTATATAGTATACAGCGTTTAATTCAAAGCTTGTTTATTTATATTAAAGCAAGTTATGATTACTTTGGATTAACTATGAAGTTTATTGGTTTTAAAAACTTCGACAAGAACTTAATACTTAAAAATTGTAGACTTATTTTAAAGTTTAAATGTTAACTAAAACAATAATTATTATTTATAAAATATTAACGCTCTGAAGACTCAAAAGTTAAACATAAGGATAACTAAAGAGAAGTATCAACAAAAACTGCTGACTGGGGCATAATTCTAATTATAAACGGTTTTATACATTAAAGAAAGAGTTTTTTTTTGACTATTATAAAAGCTTTCAGCTTGCTCATTCACTGGTTATAAGCTTTAAAATGATTTGAACGGGAATATTAAAAATATAGTTTTAAAACTTTAAGTTTTTTCTGAGCCTTTCGGTTTTAGTTCTTTGTAAATGCTCAAAATTTTTGTATTTTTGAGTAAAAAAAACACAAAACTAGATCTGTGTTGGGCTAACGAAAATTGTTTTAATAAAAAATTGCAAATAGTAAAAATAAAATTTGCCAAAATTTATTAATATTGTTGTTTGAAACTAACTTTATGTATCTAAAATAAGCTGTTTAATGTTTTAGCTTTTTGCTCATGATTAAATGAATGTTCAAACCAAGTTTGTTTTTAAACTATGTATAAAATTCAATATGAACTTTTTTTACCAACAAGCTAAAATAAGATAGCAATACATAAATGTAGTGTTTTACGTATACTATATTTTAAAAATTATCTTATAACTCACAGACGTTAATTCAAATTTTGTAACTTACTTAATCAATTTTTGTCATTTTTAGTTTGTGAGAAACTTTGCAGTGTGCCGAAAGCTGTTGTTAGTTGGAATTTAGAAAACTGTAGATTGAACAACTGTATCATATTGATTTAAACTTCAATAATATAAATGATGTTATAAAGTTTTAAATACATCCACACTTCTAATTAGCAACGAACTTTTTTTATTCCGTTTAAATGAGTTTTCAATAATAAATATTTTTTAGTGTATAAATTATTAAAAACAAAATACTATGCAAAGTGCAAAAAGTATTTTGTTATATTTATATATTTTACATTGCTCATAATATCAAGTTTTACGAGACTAGATATTCTTTACTAGAAAATTAAAAAAACATTTTTGAAATATAAATGTAAAAAAGATATTTTGACTAAAAACCTTGTAAATTAAAGACTTTTTCATAAGTTTATCTAGATATTTATATAAACAATTAGATGTTTAAGTCACTTCTTTGGCATCATCATTTTATTATTTTGTAATCAGTGTTTCATCTTACATTATATTTCAGTTGGTTCTTGTACTTACAATTTTTAAACCTAAGTATAATTAAAGCATTTGTAAACAGTAGTGACATCCTTTTTTTCAAAACATTTTATAAATAAAAAAAAAGAAAAACTTGTAATAAAAATTCAGTAAGCTTTTAAGTGTTGATGACTAAGTGTGTATTGACTTAATATTCCTAATCACAACAATTATTGACTGCTCGTTGGTTAACCGATTCCTTTGTAAAAATATTTAGCTTTTAGAAGGATTACATGTCATAAACTACTTCATATTAGAAATAAAAATACTTAACTCAAAAATTAGTTATATTTTAAATTTTAAGCACTTTTAAACACATCATATTAAACTTTACAAACTATAGATTATGCAAAAAGTTTAAACATTCATATATACTTATTTAATATTCAAATTTGAAGACTTTATTGTAAAACACTCTTACGAACACAATGTAAAATAAAAATTTTAAATCAGCAACTACTTGTTTTACATTTTGAAAAAAAAAAACATAAAAAAAATTTTTAATTAATTTGCAACTACTTCTTTTAAATAAGTGCAACATTGATAAATTATTAAGATACCTAAAAAAAATAGTCTAAAAAGTGTAGCCATTTTTACTAATTAATATGTATAAAAACAAAGTTTTAACATCTTTGAGATATCTAATGTTTTAAAAGTTACTAAATCATTTCACTGATAAAACAAAACAAAATATAGTTTTGACAAAAATCACTCTTTTAAAATATTATAAAAAAGATACTCATTGGGAGAGAAAAAACAGATATTTTTTAAGCTACGTGGTAGAATAATTTTTACTTATGTAGTATAAATAGTAATCAATATAAAAAAAAAACTAAATACATACAAGATCAATTTCACAATGTAAACAAAAAATTATTTATTAAAGCTAAAAGAATACAAAAATATAAACACTAAAAGTAGCATTAAAAAATTAAAGCAACCCTATAGTCAAATTCTTTATGACTACAAAGAGTATGTTTCCTTTTTGAAATACATAAATTGTCCATTTTACAAGACATTAGAACAACTTTTAATTATCTCAAAAATCTCCAAAATGTAATTTACAGCACAATTTTGATTATTTACCAAATATTTAGCAATACCAAATTTTTTAATTGCATTTTCAAAATTTTAGTAGACATTTTTTTCCTTTTTCTTTCCAGCTAATTTCAAAAACTTATGAACGCAAGCAAGCAGGTAAATTTTCACTGACCCTTTTCTTAAATAGTTTTGTTGTAAGATTAAATTTCGATAAGACCTAATTCACATAATTTGTATTTATTCATATACAATGAAGGTAGTCAACGGATGAAAGTAATTTCAACTTTTTTTTGGTGAAAATCAAAACAAGTACCAAATTTTTGGTACCGTAAATGAAATATTAAAAACAAACGAAAGACTTAGAAAAACGTTTATATAAATACAAATTAAAAATACTAATTAATTAATTAATTCTATCATTCTAATTAACAAATTAACAACATATTACAGAATTACCAGTTAGCAGTAATGCTAGCATATAAGTATTTATTTACCATGTTTCTTTTTTAGAAATATTCTTTTGTCAGTTTTTATCTTATGTTTAATATTTGAAATCTTTTTTAGAATATAGATAACACTATTTATATTATAAAAACTTTTTGCCAACGTAAACGCATAGTTTAAACATCGATATATTATGTAGTGTTTTGTAAGTTTATATTGATAATTCTAAACAAGCTTAAAACTAATCAATCATTTGCACTAGTTTAGTTTATAAGTTTAGTTCGTTAATATTGTATTATAATTTAAATTTACTAAATTTACGGTGAAGTATTAACTTAACAACCTCTTGTTATTGAAAAAAATTTGTTTATTAACAAAGTTAAGACTTTTAATTAAATATTAAAAATGCTATAATTTACTTTTTGTAATGACTAAATTTATAATTATTTTAAACTGTACATAGCAGTTTTATATTTCTCTTAACATAAACGAACGGTGTCACGAAAAAAAAATATCGAGCTAATTTAATTTTTAAACAAAAACTTTTTTTATGATTACATTTTGTATCTATCGACTTATACAATGGTTTAAAAATCTATCACAAGTTATTGTTTTATTATTAAAAACAGAATTTGACCACACTATGTATTTAAATTGTTAGAAAAAATTACATATTGCTTAAAATTTTGTAATCATTAATATGATATGAAATAAAAACCATATAAACTGTTCAAATATGTCCGACTGATTAAAAAAAAAGGAAAATATAATTAAAAGTAAAACTGTTATTTACTGTTTGTCGCATTTCTAAATTAATTTAATTTTGCAATGATTTGAATTTATACGCTTCGTGACGTCATTTATAAAGCACACAAACACTTGCTTGCAAAAAATTTATTTATATTAAAACAGTTCTGATTAATTTCGTATTCCAAACAAACAATACCGCAGTTATAGCATTTTTAAACGCTGTCACGAACACAGTGTAAAATTACAACTCAATTAAAATTTTAAGCATTTAAAGTTTATGTATTGAAACTCATTTATAGTGCTATGTTATTCTCGTCTGAAGATATCAAAAATAGTTTAACAAATAAACAGTTTAGATTATAATAGATTTGCATATGAACACACAGATAAAGCAGAATTTTTTTTAACAAATTAAAAAAAAAAAGTTGAATTAAAATAACACAATTTTCACTTTAAAAAATAGAGTAAAACTTTTTATTATATTATTCTTCTTTACGAATAAATTGATCTT
Organism: Thalia democratica; assembly: GCF_965202585.1. Lineage (NCBI taxonomy): Eukaryota > Metazoa > Chordata > Thaliacea > Salpida > Salpidae > Thalia > Thalia democratica. The sequence continues at coordinate 62,060 of NW_028139371.1, read as the reverse complement.
GATTATCTGAAAACCAACTTACTTCACCTTCAAACTTACACAGTTAATATCGTATATATTATAACTCATTGATTTAAAACATCGTTGTATTTTTTAACCATAGTAAATAAGCAAAAAATATAGCATGAATATAATTATGTCTGTTAATTAAAAAACTAGTTGAATTTTAAATTGAAATTCACGTCCATATATGGTTATTTTTACTCTACATATTTAAAACATATTGAATAAGGTTTTGTTATATAAAAAAGTTAATGTCTGTTGATCTGAATCAAAGAATTGGTTGAGTCCTTCAAAATTGGAAAACAGCTGAAAGAAAAACTGATTGTAATTCGAATTAAGAAGGACAATAAGTTTAGTCGTTTTAAGCTCAGATGTTTAAATTGAAGTAAGATTATAATGAAAAAAGTAAAACCATCGAAAATAACATTGATCAGATTCAAAAAGATGAATTCAGCAATAAGAGAATAGACAATATAGATAATAGAAGTACAGAATTTCAAAAACGTTTCTCAGAATTTAAGTCTGAATTTTCTTCTAAATTTGACAAGTTTGAAACTAAATTTTCAAAATATGCTGATGCTATGCAAAAAAGTGAACCAACAGAAATTATCACAAACATTAGTACCTAATTAAATTTAGTAGCAGAAAAAAATAGAGGCTGAAAATGAACAAAAATTGAAAGAAAAAAAAGGCTTTAAATGTCATAATTTTTAACATTAAAGAAAATAAAAATCCATCTAATAGTGAGCTAGAAAGTTGTAATTTAAAATTGTAATAAATTAATTTATTTATTGACACATATTACACAATTTTTAACCCTAACAGTTTAACATGAAAGTATTTTTTCAAAGTGTCAACATACGTTTAATTAAGTATTTTTCTTTGTTGATTTTTTTCATAAGGACGTAAACTAAGTAAAAAAGATAAATTATATATAATCAAGTATACTTTTTAAAATCTTTCACTTAAATTTTTTTTAGCTCGAAACATATATAGTTAAAAATGTTATTAGTTATTAGGATCGTAAGTAATAACTATTATTCAACTTGATGTTGTCCAACACATTTTGGTTTGTGACAAGTATTTTCACTTGTACAAACAGCAGAAATAACTATTTATTAGTTGTAGTTTATAAATGAATTTTTCTATGAAGTTTCTGAGTTGAACCCTTATCTACATATTTTCTTTTTAACATTTTATATTTTAATTAAACGAAGTGATACACTAAACGTATTAATATCAGTCTTTTTTATTAATATTACTATTATTATTATAATGTTTATTATGCAATTTTGGACTCAGGCTTCAAAACCTG
>NW_028139371.1:23014-60642 GCF_965202585.1 Thalia democratica | reverse complement strand
TATTTAATGAAACCTTATACACGGTTGAAAACTTTTACAATTTGTATATAAACAAAATGAAGTTATAATGTTTAATTACCTTTTTTAAATTACTCATGTATTTGATTTTTCTTTAAAAATTTAGTTTAAAATTAATAAGAGGTTAACAAAGGTTTTTAGATTTTTGAATAAATATAATTTTTATAATTATTCAGTTAATTCTAATTTAATATAACAAAACCAACTTGATTAAAAAACTACATTTGCTAATTTTTAAGTTTTTGTTTTACACTGTGAACGTGACAGCGTTTAAAATTGATTAGTACACTAGCAACCGAGTACTATTACCTTTTTGTTTTATATAAGCAGCGTACAAGCTATAGCTTGTGTTTTTTTAGGAATTCCTATTACAAAGCACTTAATAAAATAAAATAGTTTTTTTTTATAATAATTTATTTATAAAAAACTAAGTATTTTTAAGTGCTCATTGTTATAAAGTTTAACAGTTAAATCGTATTATTTTTATAACATTTAAATCATGGTAAACATTATCTGAAAGCAAATTTTATTTTTAGATTAACATTAACTAAGTAATTTTTAACGTTACTGTAAAATAAAAATAATAAGTAAATTTTTTCTTAGTTTGTTAATAATGAAGTATAAATGATAAAAGTTTTTCAAAATAACTTTGTTTAGCTTTTTAAAGTCTTTTTTAAAATTTTAATTTCAATACCTTAAATTGCTTAAGTTTGTTGCACTTTATAAATAAGCTATAAACAAGTTAGATTTACTTTTGATTAAAAACTTTAAATTATAAGTTTTATAAGTTTTAATGGTGGAAGATTTACGCATTGGATTTTAAATTCAGAGTAAAAAAAAAACTTTGTTGAAGTGCTGTTTAAAGATAAGTTATAATGAAATTCGTATAGTTTTTTTTTGTCAGTGCTTTAGTTAGTTTTATAGTATTGTAAAAATAAAAAACACAAACTAGTAACGTTGTGGGAAAAATTTATTTTAATAGGTTAAGTAAATTGTTGCTTTGATGCTAACCAAGTGCTAGCTAAAAAACTGCAACTTGTTGTAAACTATGTTTTGTATTATTTTTTAATATATTTTCGCGAGCTGCATTACTTTGAAAGTTTGTGGTGTAGCATAATAAAAAAACTGTCAAAAAAACGGTCAAACTTAATATTCAATATTGTCTTATTAAATTTTACTTAGATAAAACAAAGTTATTATACTACAAAATACTACTTTTTTTACAATTTGTTTAAAGAATGTTTAATTATAAGTTAATAGCATAGCATTAGTATCTTATTTCATAACATAAATATTTTATCTTTTTTAATTATACTTTTTGTGGAGCGTAAATAGTAAAACAAGCATTTTCCGGCTTTTCTATTTATAAAACTTGCGAACTGAAAGTTGTCTTTTTTTTTTAATTTTGTTATACTCGAGCTGATTTTAAATGGGTAAGTTAAAATTCATTTCAAAAAAAGTATCATTTATTTGAGTACTTTAAGTTACAGATGTAATTAACGCCGTTCAAACTTAGAAATGTAGTGTAAATTTTTTATTTAGTCCTTTTTTTGATATAGAAAAATTAGTTAAGTTAACAACTTATTTAAATTTTCATTTTGTTGCTAACAAATAACTTTAAAACCTACTTTTAACGGATCTGAGTTTTTTATTATTTAAATAATATTCAGAACATTACTTCGCCGATTTCGACTACATCGCACACAAAAAGCGCTGAAACGGTGACAACTGACATGTAAAAAAATAGTTGCAAAAGTTTAGTTCTAAAGCTCTTAGTGACGTAATTATGCTTTATGCTGCAAAATTTTGTTATACATTATTGTATTTTAATGAATCATATATTTATTTTTCAAAAGTAACGGCTTACTGACGGAAAGAATTTTTAAAGTCCTTTGAATGTGGCTAATAATATAATGATACAATTAAAATTTATAACGGTTTGTGAGTCAGCTCAACAAGTATATCGTTTATATTTTTTATATTAACTTTTGTTTACAACGTTCACATAAACACATTTAGTTATGCAAATCTATTCAGTAGCCAAGTTGACTAAATTATTGAGTGTTTCAAATTAGTTATAGTATTAATTTATTATGTTTTTAATTATGAATAATATTTAACTAATTAAAGTGTACATTATATATTTGGTTAAAGTAAAATTCTTGTTAAAACATGAGTGCTAATGTAAGCTTTAGTAAAAGTTTACAGCTTGTTATCTTTAAGGTTTTAATTTTTTTCTTCAAATTCTGTACATTAAGTTATTATTGACAATTAATTTAAAAAATTATGGTGTACAATTCATTAACCGATTGATTTTTTGTACACTATCTATTCCACATCCATTTAGAATTTTTGATTATTTGTAGTTTTTTTAACCATGAAAACATGTTTATGTGCATGAATTTCATTGTTAACTTTGTAATTTTATTGTATTTTGTAATTTTTAATACAGGACTGTTTAAATGTATCTTATTACTTACTCTGTCTCATATATTTAAGTGTTTAACACTAGTTTTAAATTGTTTTGCTCAGTTTTGTTTTTGATATTAACTGATAAAAATTCGATACGGCGTCAACATAAAAAAAAAACTTTGTATTTGTAATGTTTATTTATTATTTTTTTTAATAAATGATAATCAAAAGTTTTATGTAATAAAATTTTAACTCTTAGTTTTTAGTAATCTTTAATTTTTTTTTACTTAAAATGAAGACTTTAGCTTTTAATGTACTTTTAACGTAAATGTGCTTTTTAAGATAAAGGCTACTATACAGCAAATTAATAAACTTTTTGGTTATATTTGAATAGTTATACTAATGAATAGTTCTGTTTTATGCCTGATGTTAAACTAAACTAAAAAAGTGATATTTTGGCTATTTATTCAGTGACATAATTTTCTAAATTGTATACATTTATTTTAAATAAAAATTTACCTTAGCTAAAAATACTTATGACTAGATAGTTATAAAAAATATAATTATAGAAAATCGAAAGGCATTTAAAAAAAAACAAATGAATTAGATGAAGTTAAAGCATTCATTTATAAAGTTTTTTTGTAGGTTGTGTTTATAATAACGGTTTTATTACGTTTGACATAAAAAAAACACTTAATTAATTTTAGATTAAGCTCATATAATGAAGGTATATTCAAAACAGTCCCAAAGTGTGTACTTAATTGAAGTATTAGTTTAAATACAAAGTTGTTTTATGTGTCTTTTGTTTACAATAGTCCTTACTCAAACAATATTACAACAAAATTAATACCAAAAAGGCATAAGTACTCAATTTGAAAGTTACTCAGTTGTGACTTAAAAAGTTAAAAAACACATAATTTTAAATTAAAACGAGTTGTTTATTTTAGTTTATATAAATGTTGTTTTCTAGATATTTCTTAAAAATTGTCTAAATATTTAATTTAGTATCTTTTATGTTTGTAAGCTATAAGTTAATGTTTGTGGGTCTGCTGGTAATATTTACTTTTTGATTATAGTAATTAAAGCAACCCACAAGCTGATCTTTACCCGAATGAACCATTACAAAGTGAATGAACCATTAATTAATAGTTTGTTTTTATATACCAAATCAAATTGTAGGTTACTAAAATTGAAAATATAATATGGTCATATAATACTTCAGATCCCAACTTTTACTTAAAAGAAATTAATCAATGTGAGTTTTAAGCTATTCTTTAAAAATTGAGCATTACAAATACATAAATGCTTATATTGTATAAAAAATCAACTGTGCACGAAACAAAAAAAATAAGTATTTTAATACATGTTTAGTTTATGTATGTTTTAGAGTTAAAATGTAAATATGGACTATCTGTTCTTACATATAAAGATAGTTGCTTTACGTTACAGCTAAAAGTAAAGCTTTATTTTTCATACAATAACATTTAATCAGCTGAAGAAATTTTATAAAATTAATATACAAAAATAGTCAATATAATATTACAGAATATATTCTAATTCGTAAGCGTATGAATTTATAAATAAAGTTAAAAATACTGTTTTATAAATAATAAGTTTTGTAGATACCGTTTTAGTAGGTCGTGTAGGGAAGCACATTATTTATTACTAATCAATACTAATTAGAAAGCTCGTAAAACAAAATATTTTTTTTATTCTTAAAGTTATGTAATAACTATTACTGAAGTATTCTAAATCAATTCAAAATCAATAACTTGTTTAGAAGAGGCTAATTTACTTCCTTAACTTTACACTGTATTCGCAACAATGTTTTAAATTAGCTATTTTAAAAGCATTTAAGTATTATTTCGTTGTTTTATTTACATAAATGATGCGCGTTCAACTATTTGTGTTTTATTTATTTATTGAATTTATACAAAAACATTTTATTTAGCTTAAGCTTACAATATCGTTTGTAAAACAAGCATTTTATACATTGCAAATTTTGTTAACATTAGTTAAAGAAAACTTTATAAAACCTTAATTTATGAGAATAAACTTTTCAGTAATATACGGATATGTTAACCTTTTTACCTTTTTTTGTTTTTTTTTACTTTTATAATTATTTCAAGAATTTAATAAAAGATTAAAAAATTTTCCTTGCAAAGTTAAATATAATTAACTACAACTTATTTACTGTTGTATTTATACTTGAATCTTTAAAAGTTACTTAATAAATTAAAAACGTGGTTATAAAAATAAGCCTATGTGTCCTCTATCTTTTAACAAACAATTCTGTAAACAAGAAAGTGCCCCTTTCAAAGCTTCAAATATAGATTAGATTTTTTTAATTATTTTACATAAATGTTATTAGTTTATTAGTTAATTTTTTATCTGTTTTTCTAGTTTATTACTTATAAAGTCAGTAGGTGAAATGTGACTGGTATTAAAAATTATATCCAAAACACAGAAATTCAATAAAACTTAACGTATTTCAAGCAATCTTTATCAGTAGAATACAAAGCTAACGAGCTATAACACTTTACAAACTTATATAAAAACCAAATAATCATAAGATCAATAAAAGACAGAATAAATTACTAACAGTTAAAATTATTTGTGTTTGTTTACTTTATAAATTACCTATAGTAAAACTATACAACATTATGATGACAATAACACTTATAGCATTACGAAAACAAAGATACAGTTAGGCAAACACTTTTTGCTTACATAATACAAGATTCTTTAATAAATACGTATAAATAGTTTCTAGTTTAAATAAGTTGAAAAATTAATGGAAGTTTTAATAAGTTTAAATTAATATAGATTATAACTGTTGCACATGTTGAATTAGTAACTGAAAGTTCTGCATTTGAAAACGATAAAGTGCATTTAAAACATTGACTGGTATATCATCCTTCTTTTCTGAAAAGCAAACTTTCTCTAGACTCTTCTGGGTATGCTCTTTTGTTCTTTTCCTTAGGTGTTTTTATGACCATTCATTAAAGTTTGGGTCTCAATTGATATTACCATGATAAGAAAATGTTTTATATTTACATTATACAATTTTACTTACAACAAAACTCAATAAGTATTTTCACCTAAATATCTAGGTATGTTAAATTAATTTAGTTTGGTTGCTAGATCAGCTGCTAAAATTTTAAAGTCTTAACAAAATAAATAGAGCTGAACACTTTCTTGATAAAATCCCCTTTTTGGTAAACAATAGCAATTGAAAGTTAATTATAAAAAAATGATTAACTGTGTTTAAAAATAATCCTTAAACCGAACACACTGTGTTCGTGACAGTGTTTAAAATTTTCCAGTTACGGAGTAGCTAAATGTGCCGAGTTTGTTTTGTAGTTTATAAACAACGCATTAGCGACAGTTCGTGTGTTTTAAGAAATCACGTTACGATGGTTTTTGAAACAAAAATTTAAAGTCTTATTTATCTGTTTTTGCGTTAAATAATTTTTATAAAAAAAAATTATTCAAACAATTTAAAAATTGCAAAACACTTTTGTCGTGTGTGTATGAATTTTTACGAATCATATACAACAACTCTGGTATATTTCAGTCATGTTTACAAATATTTTTCTAAAGTAAGAAACAGTACTAAGAATGAGTTTTTTCTTATTTTCACTAAACTCAAATAGAATGACTTTTACTTACTTAAATTAATTACATTTGTACTGCTATAGGAAGCTTTTTAAATGTATATATATACCATTTGCTACTTATCATTATCATATTATTCGTTTTGTTTTATATTTTATTACACAAAACTTTTAAAAACGATACGGGTTACAGTCTCAAGTGATAAATGTTAAAGAAAAATTAAAAAAATTTTGGTTAGTGAACGGCTTAAAAAAATACTTTTAAATATGACGTATGAATAAGTTAAAATAAAAACAAAGTTTATAGATTGAGCACGTGAATCTAAAATAAAAGAATGTTTTTTAATAGATTGTTAATAAATTTGCTTTTCAATTTAGTTCTTTTTGCGTTATTATATAAGGTCGCTCTTCCTCAATCAATATCCAGATTATTTTAGCAAATATTCCAACGAACAAAAGACCACTGGGGAACAAATAAAACAGCGCAATATTTTGAACATCATTTTAATTGCATACCCTGTCAAAACTCTGACATAGTTCAAAATATTAAAGTTTTAAAACGATGTAAACAAAGCTAACTCTACAGCCTATACATAATATAGTATCAATATTGATTAGGGAAGAAGGACCTAATTTAAATACGCAAATGGAAACAAATGGAAAAGTAAAAATTATTAACAATCTATTAAAAAAACTTACTTTAGTTTTACTTGATAAATCTCTAAATTTTGTGTTTATTTGAACTTATTCACAGGTCATAATTTTATGTTAATTTTTAAGTTTTTCACTAACCAAATTTTTTTCAAATTTCATTCAACATTTAACTTTTGAGAAAGAAAATCGTACAGTTTTGAAAAGCTTTGTGTAGTAAAATATAAAACAAAATGATCAATATATTAATGATAAGTTGCAAATGGTATATAATTAAATATGGTTTGTAATTAATATATTAGTAATATATATCTTTATTTATAAAAAATTTAGATATCTTTTAAGATAAACGGACTTTAAGAGAAATAAAATTAAAACTAATGATTAAGTAAAATATACTACTCTTTTGTGTTTTTTGTTTAAATAAATATTACTTAATTAATCAATTAACTAAGTTAACTATTAATTAATGTCAACTAATGTAAAAAGTTTAAAGTTAACCTTCTACTAAAAAAGTAAGTTAAGTTTACAATAAAGGTTAATTACAAATGTACTTACAACAATGAAAATTATACAAAATCTTATTATTTTTAACTACCAGAAAAAAGGGCAAAATAGTAAATAAGGTAAAAATTAAATATAGTCTTTAATCACAAATGGTTTAGAAAAACTATTTATGTAAATTCTACAAACGTTTAATATTAGTTGAATTTTGAAGTGATAATTTTAAGTTGTTGACAGCAGTCTTTAATTATTTTGCAATTATCTGTAGAAGTATAATAAAAGTATTTAATTTAATAAGTTAAAGAGCGTTTATTTTTATTATTTCTTTAGTTTATGTATGCTTATTTAGTATCGAAAGCTGAAACAAACTATTTTATTTTATTACTTTTAATGTTTTAATAGCTTACTGTACAATTTAAAGTTATATTTTTAACAAATCAAAAATTTTATATACAATAATTTGTGTTGAAAAATAATGGAAAATTGGTGTGTTATAGTCGAAATGTTGTTTCAAATTTACATATCGTATGCATATAAATTATCTTTTATGGTCAAAATATTATTATAAAATATATTTTGTCCATAATGCGTGTAAACTTAAATTTTTAAGCTCTTATTACCATTTTTAAACTTTGAACAATAATATTTTTAAACGTTATTTATCGTTTAAGTTTAATAAATTCTCTATATTATTTTTGTCAAAGTAAACAAATGAGGGTTTTAATTAGTTAATGAACTATAAACAACTAAATACTTTTTTTTTAAAGTAATGAAGTTAAATATTAATTAAGTATTTCAATACAATATAATTTAAATTCCAGTTTGACACATACCAATTCGTTTATTAAAGTTTACACTGTTTTCATAAAAGTGTTTAAAATTCGTAAATAAAACTGTTGGATATCAATATATAATATTTTTATTTAGTAAAATAGTGCTAAATCAAATTTTTGAGTGTATTAAAATGTCACGTCAAAAGTATTAAACACTACAACGCTGTTTTGGAATTCATATTATAAACTATTATTTTGAAATTTAATTTATGACAAATTCATTTGTAAAGCAAAAGTCATATTTAACTCTATATATAGCAATGTAACGAAATATTTGAACAACTACAGTTCATTAATATAAAATATTCATCGAAAGTAAGAATATTTTTTACGACATTTTTTTCCTAAATTTATATAATCAGTAACAAGAACCAAACAGACTTTTAGTATTAACTTAAGCCTAAAATTTAACTTTGACGTGCTAATATTTTTTGCAATTACTTATGTTACATTCTACATTAATTATTATTGTTTATGTATACAACAATAAAATCAATGTAGTAGTTAAATATAAATAAAAAATATTGCTGAGATCACCGAGATTTAGTGGCCCAACATCCAAAGGTTCATTTACCTAGAAAGCTTAAGTTTGAGGCTTAGTATGAGTGTTACTTTACTATTGGTATTGACATAGTTATAACTTTACCTTAGGGTCTAGACTAAGTATTACTAGATATCAATACTTCTATAAATAACCAGAAACTAAATTTGAGTGAGTTTCTCTATTAAACGAACTTCAATGGACACAAAACCAATTGTTAAAATCACAAGAACTATTTAATATGTAATTTGTGTACTAAAATATAGTATTATAACCATTATAAAAAATAGAATAATATTTTAAGAAATACTTTATATTAAATGCAAAACCAAGTGTTGAAAAATACAAAAACTATAAAAGTATGTCACTTATGTGAAAACTGCGTGATATTTAACCACTGTAAAATTGATTTTAGTAAATCACTTGTTTAAAATCAAAGAGCTATAAAAAAGTATAGTAAGAGAATTACTAAATTTACTTTAAATAACAATCTGTAAATCTAACAAATACAACTATAATTATATATACTAAAACAACTCAATACCAGTATTCAAGTGTCTTTCTTGTAAACAATCTCTGCAGCTCTTGGCGGTTTAACACACAGCTCAGTCTGCACTATCAGCTTGTGACTTAAAACATTAAAATGAATCGTTGCATCATAAAATTGTGATTGTAAGCCTTAAAAAAAAAGAAATACTCTTTCATTCTCTTTACGTCATAAAAGAAGAATTCGCTCTCATTTTCCTTATTGTCTCTTCACTTTTTGTTACATCATACTTTGCCCGGGCAAGAATTGTAAGTGCTCTTAATGACTCTTAGTTTTCTTTTAAAACAAAACGGTTTTCAAGTAAAACTTTAAATAGCGTAACATTGCTAATAAAAAAAATTATATTTTCCGTATGTTTACAAACATCTTTGTTAAGGTTTAAGTGTTGTTTCCAAAGTTTGAAATATAACTTTATTTAATCATTTTTGATTAATATCAAATTTATTATGAAATGTTATTAGATAACTTTGTTTTGATTTTTCAATTGTATATAAATTTGTCAAGTAAATTGTTAAAAACATTTTCTTAATTTTAAAAGATACGCTTTCAACAAAACATAAGCGCCAAACTTCGAAAATAATAGAGACAAAATTTTTAAAACAAACTGTTATATTAAAAAGAATAAACAGTTATAAATAAACTACAATTCTATTAATTATAGTATCTCTAAAATAATTAAGAGTCTAAGGTAAAAGATAAAAATATCAATTGATATTTAAACTAAGGATGAAACTTTAATGTATAATAATTATATTATATAACTAGCTGTGGTTTTAATTAAAAACTTAATCGATGTCACAATTATAATGTTACATAAAACAAGTAAAATAGAAACATTTAAACATAAATTAATATTTCAAGAGATACCAAAATGTAAATTTAACTTATGCATAAACTATACCCGCGTTTCAAACCACAAGTTTTGCCCGTAATAAGAGTTGTATTATTTGTGTATTTAATAAGCAATAAATTGTTCGTCTGTTTAAACAAATCTTGTCACCAAGTGCTTTTAATACTTTTTTAAAAACATAAGTATAAATCAAATGTAATTTAATTTAATATTAGTTTTACTCATTTTAGTTTACGAAATCATTCTAGACTTTTTTATATTAAGAACATTCATAATGTAGAAATTGGAATAAGTATTTGTATAATTTTGATTGAAAATTTCACAATTATTTGACTAAAAAACTTTTGAAATTTAAGAAATATACTAGTATTTTAGCTGTTTCAAATGTTAGTATTTTAAATAATCTAAATTTGAAAGTAGTAATCACAAGACTAGACTTTTAAACTTTGATAATTTTTCAAATGAAAAGGATAAAAAATGCATATATTAAATAAGAATAGTTTTCTTTTTATATTGAAGTTGTTTTAACAATAAATTTTTAAAGAGCTTCATAATTGTAGTTTTCTTTTTATACACTTTTTGACTTTTTAAAGGCTAGATTATAAATTTTTCTTTAAAAGTTTTTGAATTTAGACAAATGTGTTTAAATGACAAGTTGTATACATCAAGTTATCAAAAATTAATCTGCAGTTAATCTGAAATACTTCTTAAATTTAAGGAATAGTGCATTTTTAATAAACCATTTAGGTCTGAAGCAGAGATGCAATATTTTTGAATTCACTTATGTCTGTATATAAACATCTGTTTTTACCTTATTTAACAATAGCAACTGGTTTAACTTAACTTTATGAGATCTTTTGTTGATTTTTTTTATTTCGCCTTATGGTGGCATTATTTTATATCAGATTAAAAAAATACCACCAGTATAATAAAATAAATCTGATTGCCAGTACTTGTACTGGTTACAAATTTTGAAATCTCTGCACCTAGTAGTGACATAAGAAGCATTTTGATATATGCATTTTATAACTTGCTAGGTATATTGGTTTAAGCATCTTAAAGTAAACATAGTTGAAAGTGAAAACATTTTATATTTTATATCTCATTAGTCTGTGTTAAGCTTATAGTTTGCCTCATTAAATTTGATATTGTAATGAATTTACTATAGAATATGCTTATTTTCGTAAACTTATATGTTTTACCGAATTTTAAGCTAACGAAAGTATAAGAGGTTATTGTACAAAAGCATTTTATAACTGTTTTTAAAATTATTTCGTATAAAAACTTGTTTTAAATATTGAAAACAAATTTCATATACAACAGAAAGATACTGATACTTCAAACCAACTAATAGAGTAAAAAAAACTCAACTTACAACTACTAATTTTAGAAGATAGACTTTTATAATAAATTTATCAATCTAAAGTAGCTAGTTATGTAGAAGACAACAGCAACAATAGTTTCTATAGGCTGACCATTGATTTTAGTCGTGTTCAATAAAATGAACGTAAAGAATAAAATTTAACTAATTTCATGTTTTGAAACTATTGTTTCTAATAAACTGATGGTAAAACACATGCTTAAATTACTTATTATAATTGATATTAAAACTTATTTTTACTTGTTAAGCGTCAAAAAAATTTGCTATTAGTTAGCATTATAATTTGATAAATGTTTAAGTAAATAAACAACTTGAATTGTGTGTTCTATCACTTTTAGAAATACAGGTGAGTATCAAAAATACTAGTTTTCATAATATTTTGTAAATCTCGCTTAAAATTTAGTTTTTATATTCGAAGCACATTATTTAATTGAAAATATTAACTGACTATCACTTATAATTTGCTCTTGAATTACAACATTTTTAACAAGTACTTCTGCATAGATACATGTTATAAAATTTGAGTTTCAAAAGGTTAATTTAATTACAGTGAATTCTTTTATTTTACATATTAGTTTTATGAGGTTTATGTTTTGCTTAAAGTTGTTATTTTTTAAATTAAAACAGCAAATTATAAAACAAATGCATTCAAGGTATATATTTGATTTATTCAATTTCAATTATATGCTAGCACTTATGCTAGATACAAACTGACACATTTTATACGCCGAATAAACTTAAATGATAGCTTTATTTTAATATAAACGACAGCCTAACATTTGTGTGAAAACTATTATTACGCTATCAAAAACAGGTTTTTGTAAGATGTTTAAATTTGGGTTGATAAAATTTTAAAATGTGTACATAGTTATTCAAATATGATTTTGAAGAAATTTATTCTGAATCATTAAATTTAATTTCAAATATTAGAAATTTGTTATTCTAGTTATTTTATGAATCAATTAAAAATTAAAAACTTATTTAAATTGGTTAGAAATTGTTTACAAGTACACTTGTTTTATTTTTCATACTTGAAATTATTTTTTTTAAATGATCTACTTTGTCCTAAATGAAATTAAAACAGTCTTGCTAAAACAAACTTTTTATTTTTTTTATCTTATAAAGTGTTTATACTATAATTTGATATTGTAATGAAATATTTGTATACACCTAAGTTTTCTTTTTTACTCTAAATACGTTAAGTAAGACAGCAACATAACCGTATATGGAAGTATACTTTTAATTTTAACTCAAAAATTTTTTATAACTTAGGACACAATTATTTTCATGCGAATTTTTTTGCTATTTTACTCTGGTTATAAAATACAACAATATTCTAAATCAATGAGTTAAAATATAAACCATATTAAATGAGTTTTTAGTTTAAGAAAGTAGGATTTCAGATAACCTCATCTTTAATATTTGTAAAGAAGAATATTATATTGAAAATTGTTAACTATTTTTTTTAAGTGAAAATGGTGTTGTTTAAATTCAACCTTAAGTATTTTTAGAACTTATTAAATAAAATTTTGCTAAATTTGTATAACTATTTGCAAAACTATTATAATCTAAATTGTATTTTGGCTGAATTATTTTTGATTTCGTCAGACGAATGAAACTTTAAAATAGTTTTTTATTTTTGTAGAATACAGAAAAAGCTAGTTAACAACGCTTTATTTCAATTTATATAGTAAAGTTATTAAAACTAAGCTTTGAACTATTATTGATCATTTAATTTTTGAAAACAAAATTCTAGTTTTAAAGTTTATAAGTGAGTAAAACAAACAACTAAAATTATATCAACTAAATTATATAAAACAGCTAATAAATGTTATTGTCAAAATTTTAGTTTTTAAGTTTATATAAATATATTTAGCTATTTGATCTACTTTTAAACTTTAATTATACTTAATGACATTATAAAATAGTACAAAAACTTATAAAAGTAAAATATTTAAACTAATATTCGTAAGCTTTTTGACTTTACTGCATTTATTACCTAAAACTTTACTGAAAATAAATTTACCATTTATTATGGTTACAGTTTTCCAAACGGGTTTAAACTTGACTATGAAGAAAAAAAAAAGAAACTTGAAAGCAGATATATTTTTATTACTTTTGAGTCTACAATTGTTACTTTAATTAACAAAAATATTTATTTTACAAATTCAAGTAGTTTTTTATTCCTAGTGCTTTTATAACTTACAATATAATTTTCGTAAAAATTAAAATTTTTGTTTTGGTTAACCTAAAATAGATATAATACAATAAATAAATAAAAAATGGTCATACTTACACAAAACATTATGAATATTTTTTCACACAATATACATTTTCTTATTATAAAATTTAATTTTTAAAGCTAGTAGTTTTATCTGACTTTTGTTTTAGTTGTTTCCTAATACACTATAATAAATAAAACTAGTACTTTTTATATTATTTTACATTATGTACATACTAAAAGAAAATATTTAATCTAAAACTTTAAAAATTTTATTTAGTTTCATTCCAATGTTCGATATGTTAATCATAACATTTGATAGTCGGTTTACTATTTTCATTCGATTTTATAAATGTTTTTAATAAGTTTATAGAAATTTTTTAAGTCAAAGTAGTTAATAACAACGAATACAAGAAATTTCAACGCAGTAACCAATCATTTAAATATGTACTTTAACACAGCGCAAATGTTTGTACTCAACCAGCATTGTTTACTTAAGAAACTCTAGTATTTAGACACTAACATAATATTTTTTATAGGAAATGGCTTATTCTTATAGAGAATATAATAATGTTAGTTTTAGCTGATCTTTAATTCTGCTAGATTCAGATATTTATGCCAATTATAAGTTGCTTAAACTCTACTAGACAAGAAAAAAACCCGACCGTACGATGGTAAGGGTTAGGGGTAAAGTTATATTAAATAAAAAAAAAATATTGAAAACAAAAAAATTTCGTACCAGAAATCTTCGTTTAAAATATACACTTCGTGCATTAGTTTCTTTGTGCAAAAGTTACCCCTTCTATAAAATTGACGCAGTGCGAAAGTATCTTCCTTCCAAAAATGTCCCTTTGTGCCAAAATGAATCTTCTTGCAAATGTGTCAATGTACAAAAATGTTCATTCTTGTTAAGTTGTCTACGTGTAAAAGAGTCTTCTTGCATCTTAGAATCTACCCTTAAAATATTAGTTACTAATTACTTTATTTCCTATACCTTAACAGTAATTTTGTAATAGTTTGTCGTTTTATACTAATTTTAGTGAAAATAGTTATAATAGTTTAACTTTTACCAAACCAAAGACCTTGAAATTAGGTTAGATGTGAACTTTTAACTATTCAGTTTTAGTATAACTAAATGAACTTATTTTACTATTAGCATACAAATAATAATTTAACTTTTAAATATATTAATTGAATACTACCTATATTTTATTTTTTTTTTTTTGTTAGGTAATATGGTTTTTATTAAAATAACTAGGTTTTACAGTTGTTTTTATTGTTAGCGTTTTTATAAATTGAATTTTCTTAAATGTTTATTTAATTCTTTTGAATAATTTTACACTTTAAAAACATGATATGTATTGCTTTAATAATATTTTTTAGTATTTAATGTAAGTAGATTTAAATTAAAGTTTTGTGAATTACAAGAGTTTATTAAATTTAATCGTATAAAATCTAAAACACTCTAATTAAAAATTTTTATTATTATTACTTTAAAAGTATTCAAACAGTTTTATACAATTGTTTTGTTAATTACATAAAGTTGAGAAAGCCAGTATTAAATTTATATCAAAGGAACATTCAACCTGTTGTAGGTAACAAATACTTATAGATAAAATTTATACATAAAATATAAAAACAGTATCAATATTTTTTTTCAATAAAAAAATGCATTTAAGTATTTCTTTCTCTAAGCTACTAGTGACATCAATACATTATAACTGCAACATAAAGTTTCACTAAATTAAAAGTTTTTAAGAGGTATTTGGAGAAACAAGTATTAAATCTGACAGAAGTTACTAATAATAAAGACAAAGCGTTGTGTCTAGTCCTACTATATATACAGTTTATTGAGCGACGAAAAAGCGCTAAAAATTTTTTGTTCAAAACCTGTTGCCCAAAGAACCTTTTGGTTATCGAGATACCACCACCAAATACTTTTAAAAGTCTTGTCAAGAACTATAAATATGATAAAAACATTATTTTTTTCTATCAAAACAAACTGTTTTTTAATTTTAATTTTGATGGTAAGTTTAGTTTATTCTATCAGAAAAAGTTCTACAAGATAATTTTTTCTGTGTCTTTGTTTAATTTCAGAATTTTCCAACATGATTTTTTCAAATTTGCTATTCATGAACTCAAATGACTTTTCCATTGAGTCAGTCTTCTCTTTCATGCACATTAAGGAGGTTAACATACCTTTGATTTCTTTCATCTCAGCTCTCAATTCATTTTATTTATTTTGCTTGCCTTTGCAAGTTGCCATTTTAATTGAAATTGTTTTATTTTGATAACTCCTTATTCAAATAGAATGTTACTTAACTTCTAGAATTTAAAACTTTTAACAAAACTTGATTAAGTGCTTTTATTTCATCGATAAGATAAAAGCAAGTCAATTATAATACTACTTAGAACTTTAATATAAATATGTTCTAAATTTTTAGAGAGCTACAAAATATATATTGTATTTTTCAGAAAAAAAAAACTTGTTTTATATGTAGTTATAAAAAGTGCAGAGACTAGTATATTAGTACTTTAGCTAGTTTATTGTTTGGGTTTAGAAACGAAATATGAAATAACAAACTTTTATGTCTTTTTGAAATAGTTTTAATAAAAAACTTAATATTTATAATTTAATTACTGCTAACCAAATGATAGCTAAAAAATTAAGTGCTGTTATCGTTGTGGCGTTGCTAGAAAAAAAGTTCAATTATTTTAAGCAATAATTTAAGGTTTGCTTTAAAAGTTGTTTGACATCAAATTTGTATTAACAAACTAGATCAAACTATGTATTATTTTATTTAAAGCAACTTAGAGTTTTAAATTTTAATACTGATTATTTGAAATAAAATCAATATTTTTAAAGTATTGTGTGTTTGTAGAACCATAAAAGTAAATATATCTATAGATTTTAAAAGATTAATGATAATTTGCTTTGTATAGTGATAATAAAGTAGTGAAATCGATAAGTAAGCATTCTAAACCGAAGCAAATTACTTTATTATAATTATATGTTCGACAATTTAACCTAATTAATTATAATCCTAGCATTTAATATTAGCATTTAAATTAAATATTTACTGATACTTTACCTTCTTGTTTATCTTTAAGGTGAAAAAAAAAAAAAAAAATTAACTGTTTTTGCGTTAATCGTTGATAACGGTTTGTTTAGAAATGTCGACTTCTCTCATTTTTGATAAATTTCTTATCTTAGACCAGGGGTCAGCAAACTGCAGCCCGCGGGCCAAATGCGGCCCGCGTTCACGTTTTATTTTTAAATGGAATGCGGCCCGCGAATAAAATTTTTGCGGCCCGCGAGCATGTAAATGTGGCCCGCTGAGCAAAAATATATTTTTGTTAATTTGATTAATTTCGATTCAAGTCGCTGTATAACATTTTAAAACAATTTAAAAACTTTACTGCTTCAGCTTAAAAATGTGAAAAAGACAGATTAGCATTCCACCAAGGGTTTTCTCAATTTCGTAATAACTTTCGTCTTGCAATAGCAAGTTATTAGCTGAAAAAAGAGTGTAATGATTGCTTGAATTTAGTAAGTTAGTTATATAATACCTAATTAGTAAATAAAATAAATGTAAATATTTTCCGTTTTGTACAAAAGTAATGCAAAGTAAATAACTAAAATGTCATTTCTTTACAGTTTAGTTTTTTTCTTCATGTTTTTTATACCTAAGTTTCTTTAATAGATGTTTTATTACTTTAAGTTATATTTTAGTAAGCTGAAAAACATATAAATAATATAATGATCAAAAATATGGTTTACGTTATTTTGTTTTGACACATTTGATTTTTTAGAAGTTTTATTTGGTTTTTAAATTAATTCTTAGCACACCAATCTAAATAGATGGTTATATTTTAAACCACTTTTTATTTAACACCTCAGTTAGATTATGTTTAGTTTATGCACAGTTTTCTAACATTATTTTTTCTACATGTAATATCTAAGTGTGTGCAGACTTATTTAAAACAATATATATGAAATAAGTTAAAATAGTTTTTGTAAGGTACACTTTTTAATTTTTCAAACAATGTTTTTTGGCAAGTTAAGTTAACTTTCATGCGTTGCATACTAATAAACACAGTTGCTGTTTTTTATTAATACTTTTTTAATACAAACTAGATTAAGGGGTGGTAAAAATATTAAGTTTGTACATTGTTAATCAAAATAGTTCAAATTCAATTAAATAAGCTAATAAAAATGGCTACACAATCAGAATATGACTATTTTAAAACTTCAAATCTCAGGCCAATTTAGTAATTTTTCAATTTTTTGCTTGAATTGATTTTTTTATACTCAAATATCAGGTTAGTTTTAAGTCACTTAGGCAGGCTTATTTGCTTTAAAGAGAAGAAAATTAAATTTATGATATGTTTTGTTCAGTGCACAGTGTTGGTTTAAATTATAATATATTTTAAATTTCATTCATTCTTGCAGCTAATACAATTTTAAATATTATTTATATTAGTTGTAAACATATAAGTGTGAAAAATTAGTGCTGCCAAAAAACTTGAATCCTAGAAAAGCTTGGAATTTGACAATAAATGCTTAAATTATCTATAATTTTAAACATTTGTACATGTAAGAGTAATTAAATTTCGATTTAACACAAAAATCTACCATATAATTTTTTTTTTATAAACACACTTAAAATAGCTTAGCAGCAATTTTTAATTTTTGCTGCAATATTTAAGACAGTTATTTAATTTCAAACTGATTCTGTACTATTAATAGAAGCAAAAAATTGTACTTTCAAAAACTTTACATTGGAGCATTGCATCTTTGCTTTTATAATGTCTTTACCTATTGTTATGCTTTATATTGGAACTAACCCTAGAAATTCTTATAAAATTTCGCATATAGTAAAAACATCT
Source organism: Thalia democratica (assembly GCF_965202585.1). Lineage (NCBI taxonomy): Eukaryota > Metazoa > Chordata > Thaliacea > Salpida > Salpidae > Thalia > Thalia democratica. The sequence goes on along the minus strand of NW_028139371.1, from coordinate 42,177 downwards.
CTAATAGAATTCTTAGATGAGTAATATCTGTTTTATCAGTGCTCTCATCTTAACAGACTGATTAAATTCTTTCAAACAATATAAATAAGACTCATTTTTTCAGAACAAAAGATATTTCATGCTTCTTGCGTCAGTTGTATACTAAGCTAAAAAAAATAAAATTTCAAATCTAACTTATATACTGAAAATGCAATAATAATGAAGCAAAGAGTAATTAACAATACATAAGTAATTCCAATTACAATGCAACTAAAAAAATAATAAAACAGAGCAACAACTTAAAAAACAATTTAAGAAAACAACGAAACAGTATAACCAAAATCTTTATGTTTACACAACTTAGGTTTTCTTAACAAAATACAAATAGCTTAAAGTTTAATTAAATCCGAAATGTGAAAACAATTTCTAACAATTTTAAATCTTTTTAAGTTATAATTACTAGCACAATCAAGGTTATTTACTAAGTGTTCAGCAATAGCAGATCGTTTTGAAGCATTTATTACTCTGATAGATTAAGTTTTCTTATTACTCTTACAAAATTTATCGATACTTCTAGGAATATGTTCTTTTATTCTTTAGCCAAATTGTCTTGAGGTCATCCCGACATAACTAGCTTCGCAGAAGCAGTTAAACCGGTAATTTACCATACTTTGTTTAAATTCTGCTATCGAATCTTTTCCTCTATATCTGAACATTGGTTTGGATACAAAAATAACAATCGGCTTTGCCGAATGATTAGTCCTAATTACTAATTGACAAATCTCTCTTTTTATAAAACTCCTGAGTTCTTATTGACATAAGGCAATACTTAATGAACTAAGCATTTCTCTGGCCCTGCTGGCTTTATTTTGTTCAAAATATTAAGATTTAAATTTATAATTTTATTAACAAGTTCTTGTGGATAGCCATTTTATTTAGTATCAATTTTATCTGTTTTATTTCTTCATCAAATAATTCTCTTGAAAAAATCTTATGTGCTCGATGGCAGAGCGGTCTTATTAAATTTGTCTTTCTCTTCATGCTACAGAATGAATGAAAGTTAAAGTAGTTTCAAGTAAAAGTTTTCTTTCTACTAACGGATGTCAAAAAGAGGTTCTTGTGTCGTTTAACTAAAAGTCAAGAAAAGCCAATTCATCGTTATTTTCCTTTTCTGAAGTAAACTTTATTGAAGAATGTGTTTTGTTTAACACATCAAAAAGTACATTAATCTCTTCCTCATCTTTTCCTAGCACAAAACAATCGTCGACATATCTATAATAACTTACATTGTACTTAGAGATCACCTTTCTTTCTAAAAATCCAATAAATATATTTGACAAAGTTGGCCCTAATGGACAGCCCATTCCAATCAGACTGATTAAAGTCCTAATTTGATTTATGCGGTTTTATAATCTTCAGACATTTCATATACATGACCTCTTGTTGCCATTGAAAAAGTAAACAAAAGTTTTTCTACTTTATGAATGGCTTAATATTTTTTTTTATACATTTGTTGTTTTTTTTTTTTACGTTACTTGTCTTTTCAAGCTGACTTGTAATATTTTTTTTTACTCTATAACTAATTTACTGTTAATAAACTTCGATATTTATTTACTTTGTGAATTTTATTTTAAACAGAGATACTAAACATTTCTAATTACATAACATTACAATATTTGTATATCTCAAAGTAAAGTAAATTATACTAAGTTGAAAAGTTATTTAAGAAATTTTTTGGTATTTAAAATAAAAGTTGTTCAACCTTACATTAATTTTAATTTAAAGTGTAGAACAAAAAGTTTTCTTTTTTTATTGTTTGTAATCATCATTTTTTACATAATAAACTACTTTAAATGAAGTATTTTATTTTAAATCTTAAAAGATAATCAATAAGTTAGAACTTTATGTTAGTTAAAACAACTTCGTTTGTTAACCTTTATAAGTCATAATTATAAACTTATTTTAGTTGAATCTGATAAACTAGACTAAGCATTCATGGTTTTATTCGTAAAATAAAACTTTCTTTAGTATAACTATAAACTCAAGTTTAAGACAAAGAAAAGTATATACCTAAAAAACACTAGTTACAAGTAAAAAAAAACTAATGTTTTAAAAGCTAACTCTAACCCTAAAACTGCATGTTATATGCACGACAATATTCTATATGCATGTATATTTTATTATATTAATGTATTAGTATAAACAGACTTTATTATTTCTAAAATATTTCTTATTTTTTACTTGACTTGATCAGCAAAATAAAAACTGTTTTTGACTATTAATAAAAAAAAAGACCGTAAAAGGATAAAACATGAATTAAAATTTTAATGTTAGTTTTAAAGTTTGTACTATGTATATTGTTAATGTGCTAAACACAAATAAATGTTTAAACAGCTTATTAGTTACAAACAATTTAAAAGATGAATATTATAACTTTGGTTTGATTGATTGTTTTTAATTTTTAAACTTTATTTATATCGAAGTAAACGAGATATTTGTAATATTTAAATCAATTAATAAATCTTTAATTTTTATAAATAAATACAACTTATCCTATTATAACCGAGTAGGTTTTGATTTAAAAAGAGAACGAACATAAAAATTAAACAAATAAATAATAAACTCTACTAATTTAACGTTTAACATAGCTAAATACAATGTTTATATATTTTATTTTATAGTTACTTTAGCATTTAACTAGATTTAATCTTTAAAAAACATTTAATAACAAAACCTTAAAATATTGATAGCTTCTTAAACTGTCGTTATAAGTTAAATAGTAAAAATCTATATTTAGGTAAAAAAACAATTTTAAACTGAAGAATTAGTAATAAAATAATAAAACATTTTTCTTAAGTATTTGGAATAGAAATTTTAGTACAAACTAATAACACTACTAGTGAAAATAAAATAGTAAGATATAATTTACCGTTAGTCTTAACTTAAAAACTTTAATTTAAGCTTAACTTTGTATTTTTATCCGGTTGATATAATTTTAAGAGAAGACTGTATGTATATAAACAATTTTAACTTCTGATTAGTGATAACTAAATTTTTTTTTTGAAACATGTATCACCGAAAATGTTTGTATGCTATAGTTTTTTAAGAAAAAAATCATAAACTAAACTTTTAACATGAAAATAAAATGAAAACTGAATCTCAATACTACGTAAGTTTACACTAAAAACGCGCTATAAATAGAACTATTAAACACACAAATAATATATTGCGCATTATATATTAGAACAAAACAATTCAATAATTATCGTGTAGAATGTATTCAGATGTTTTGAACTGTGCTCACAGCAAAACAAGTTTTAAGCATTCTTTAAAATGTAAAATTTTTATTTTTATTTTTTACTAAATTGTTTATTTGTTTAGCATAAGTTTATATAGTTTGAAAAAGTAAGCTTAAATGATTTTTAGACCAAAAAGTTCAAGCATCTAGATTATTATGCTTACTTAGGAGTTTTCCTTGACCATATTTGAAACTAGCTTACCTATAAGTAAGCATAATTTTGCCAATTGAACAATTCTTTACACGTTTACAGAGTCAACATTACTGATCTTGCCAACAAACGGTTATTTCGTAGTAAAACATCATTAATCGCTTGAAAATAGACGCTTGTAAGTCTTTCGGTTGAGACTGACTGACAACTTACAATATGAAAGAATTTTAGGTCTAAGTCTACCAAAGGCTCTTATTCTGATGATCGAAATAGTTTGCTTAAGCTTACTACGGAGTAGTATATTACATAGTCTATTTAATAAAAAAAGACAAACAACCTACCTGAAACTGATAATGAGAACACATTTTAATCTTAATATTTCTTTTTAATTTTTTGTAAGTCTTATTTGACAAGTACAAATTGAAAGTTTTTGAAGAAAGGAAGCAGGTTAGAGTTATAACTTAAAATCAATTTTAAATACTTCATAAATTATAGCATTTTATTTTTCTGTGAATAAAAATAATATTGAGTTAAGTTTTTTAAGATAGTTAATTTAAGTGATGTTTTAGACAAAAAATACTTCGTGAAAAGAGAACTATTCTTTATTAATCTATTGTTTTGTGATGTTGAATAAAAAAAGAAAAAACAATTTTTAAGGTATAAAGGGTACATATTTGTTTAAAATTTAATTTTAAAGTGTTATATGAATAATTTAACTTTATCAAATTTTTTGATATTTTTAGCAGATTTAAATTCTTCTTTAATTAAAAAAAAAGCATTTATATAAAATCACCAATTTGGTTTACAAAACTTGTTTTAAACTTTTTATGATATATAATATAATTTTTATTTACTGTAAAGCGGTATGTTTAAAATTATAAAGATAAATAACAAATTTAAATAATTTGTTCTTTTAAGATTTATTAATATTGATCAATATATTTAGTAACAAGTAGTTATACATTTCTACTGGTTCTTTGGCTGCAGTTCGCACATATTTAAGCTATGCATAAGAAATAAGCTTTAGTTACTCAGTTGTTCAAGTGTTGTAACTGTTATTAAACAAGGCTTAAGTTATAAACTTTTTAATGGCAACAATCTATCTTGTAAAATGTAAAGTATGATAATTTTGTATTTATTTTGAAGATTTTTAGATTAAGTAAATACTTTGTCCACTATAAATTTTTTATCTTCATGTTGTTGTAGCATATATTAAATCAAAAACATTTTTGAAGTTAACAATGTGTTGTTAATTTCTAGTAACCTTTTTTTTGTTTTTCTATAGCTGCGTTTCTATTTAGAGTGTGGATGTTTTACATTTGTTTTGTGTAATTATACTTAAATGAATTACAAGAATAAATTGAACTGTTTAAGATAGTTCAAAAATAAATTTTGGTTATCATTAAGATGCAAACTTAATTTTCATGTGATACCTAATCAAAACTGTTTTTAAACTCACAAACAATAACTTCAAAAAAGTAATTTTAATAAAGCAAAGGATAATTATATTGTAATGATTGAAAAAAACTTATTTTATAACCACCAAAAAGTGGTAATTACTATTTAGATCTTATATATTATAATGAATAATATATTTTTCAACCGACAAAACTTGTTTTATCAAATCTGCACTAAAAGTATCAATTGTTTTCAATCAATTTAACGTGCTTACAGAACTTAATTAATTTTGAGTGCATATAGTATTAATGTAAAAAAAAATTAAATACTAATTAGTTTCAATACAAAATATTTAATAAAAACTCAAATGAATAAAAACTTATTAATGGGTTATTGAAATTCATAGAACTGAAAAATTTTAATATTGAATTATTCCCTGCGAGTACTAATTGTCTGTTAACCCCTGGATTGTAGATAAATATTGACTTATACTTTGAGTTTTAGAATCTTTTAAAGAATCAACTTTTACATTAACTTCATTTTAGTAAAAAGGTACAAATATTTAAATTACTATTAAAATGTATATTAGCTAGAGATAGCAAAACTACTAGCTAAAAACTATAGCTTTATTTAAATACAGCAGTTACCGACAAGCAGCTATCTGAAACCAGTAGTTTTGGCTTTGTTTAAAAGAAATATTTAAGTATTTAAAATAATTAGTACTTTAAAAGATTTTACTAACTCTATTTTAGTTTTTTATATTTTAATTTAAACACCATTTGCTAATTTAAAATTACAAACTTTGATAATTTTAAAAAAATACTTATTATTATTAGAATATTGTATATATGCCCAGGAAAAACTGAACTATTTTTCGGAGTTAAGTTAGACGTAAAGACCTTTTTACCATAATATCTAGCTTAGAATTATGTGTTAAAAATGAAAATAATATAACTGACCAATGTTTTTATACTTTTTTATCACTTGTCGTATGGTAATAAAAATCACAGTTTTGCCATACAAATTTTAATTTTAGCATCTGTAAAATCACTAACTAGGTTTTTATTTTGTTTTTGAAACCTGTATATTTGTGAAAAACGTTAAAATAAAGCTGTTTATAGACGTAAATAAGTTTTTATAATTAATTTATTATTAAACACTACATCAGTGGAATCCATAAGGTATGCTCTTTGCAATGAATCAATTTACATTTACATTACATCACAGCATAAATTACACACTTTACAATATGACCTAGTCAAATACAATCTTATCATATATCGTTTAATTTTTTATCTGATACCTTGAAAAATAAAGTACTCTGCACAAATTTGAAAAAACGGATTTAGTGCTTCTATTAGGTTGAAGTGTACCTGTAAGGTGCATAAATTATTTACTTACCAAACTTGGTATGAAAAAAAAAATATCTAATAAAACTATAATATATACACAATATATTCAAAAAACGTATTAAACTAAGTTGTATTTGAAACTCCAAAACGGACTTTTTTTCATACTGGTTCTTTAAAATACAGAGAATACATAAGTTTGCTATTATAGTCACGTTCTATACTTTCCTTAATGACTTTAATAGTATAAAATATAACAACTATAGTAAATAAACTTGCGGTGAGATAGAATTACATAGTAAACTAGACTGTTGTTTTTAATAAAAGTTATTACAAAAAAAATTAACAAAACAGTTTTTTTTTCTAAACATGATTAATTTTTAAACTTTGTCAAACTCATATTACTAAACATAAAAGTAAAGAAAAAAAGCAGAAGTTGTAAAAGCGTTAACATATTTTTTTAAACGTTGGAAAGGTTTTTTCTAATAAAATGTGATTTTTGTTATGGTAACAATACAGCAATATATAAAATATTTTTTCTTTAGAATCAGTATTGTGAATTTAAGTTAAATAGAATGTTTTTTAGTACAAATAATTTTAAACTTTAATTTATAATTTTTAGGTACTTTGTCGCGTGATATTAAAATACACACAAACAGTTGGCTGCGAATTATTTATATAAACAAACAAAATACAGACTACTTATCTTTCTTCATAATTATCAGTTTTAAACACTGCAACGAATACAGTGTAACTTTAAGCAAGTAAAATGGTCTCTTTAAACCTAGTATTTGGTTCTTCTAGATGTTACGATGGTAATAAATTTTGGGTACTTATATAGGTACACTAACAATAAAGTTTTTCATAAAAAAAAGTTTTGATAATTTTAGCAAGAATGTAATTTTTTGAATAAAAACTTAATAAAAATCAGTTACAATTCCTAAAATGTTTTAAATTTTAGTTTTTTCTAAGAACATAACTATACATTATTTTAAATTTAATTTGAATTCAATTATAATTTCTTGAATTATTGAATTTTTTTTTAGTTGTCCATCGTCTTATGTTTATTTTATTTTGCAGGCCTGAAGATCCCTTAGGGGTGAAACATTGTTGCCTTTTTAAATAAATAGATTTAAAAATTAAGTTTTTTTTTCCAAAACTAAAACTGTCGAGACCTGTTGTGCCTAAGGAATAATCCTTGCATATATAAACTTGTTAATTATTTTTTTTAAAGTTTTGTTTTAAAATTAAAATGTTACATATCAACCTATGATTCTTAATATTTTAAAATTGAGTAACTTCATTGTTATTTTAAGTTTTAAACTGAGCAACCGAAAGAAATTATAAACATGCTTTTTAAAGTAAACAAAAAGAAAAAAAACTATTAAAGTTCTGGCTAACCTTAAAATTACTAGTTTTAATGTTAAACTACTACAACAAAAAAATATGAATGGTATTTAAGTAATTTTTTTTGTTATTAATTTATTAATAAATTTTTTAATTGTTTTCTGGTGATAAAACCTTTAAAGCAGATGTAAAAGTAATTAAGGATTTTTTTTTAATTCACACTATGAAATTCTTAACATTATGTCATAATTATGTAATAATTAGAAATTAAAACATTAAAGCATAAATTTTAAGCTTTAAAACTTCCAAAATCAAATTTATAAGATTCAACTATTATTTAATACGTTTTAACTATAAATGTATCTGTATTTTGATCATAATAAAATTAATGTAATACTGATAGTGATGCGACCAACAAATAAATTGTTAAGAGATATAAAAAATATTTTATACTTTTCATACCATTTCGGACACTGGTTAAAAACTTTTCAGTACGTACTCTTCATTGAATGTGATTATTCATTGAAATGTGACTTATGAATAATAAACATAAACAACTAGCTAGATGTAGTCGTAGAAAACATGTTATTTTGACAAATATGTTGTTTATTAAAACCATTTCCACTAAAACGTTAATTTTTTTCATTAAGACTTACCTTTAGTAAGGCACTATACACTTTGAAAAATACATTATTGCATTGTTCTCTTTCTTACTAATAACTAAGAACTAAACCAAGTTGTATAAGTATGTACGCACTTTGAACACGAAAAAATGAATAGTTAAATAGCAGAATGTGCAAAGCAAGCTTTGGTTTTTATTTATCAAAATCTAGTCTAATACAAACATTTTATAATCAGCTATAAAGTTTTAACATGACTATTAAAGCAAAATTCTCAAGAACTAAAATTGCCACCATAAACACAAAATATATTTTCTAAAAGTAAGTATATATAATATAAGTATTAAGTAGTTACTATATTTATAATGTATATGTATATAAGTGTTAATCTATTAAACCATAAAAAACGTATCATAGTCTTCTAAGTTAAAATCATTTTTTACAAAAATATAGTTTCTTTTTTTTATAGTTAACTCAACTGAAAATTTAACTACCCATTTTGAGCATTAGTAGATTTTAAAAGTTGTAAAATAAATAACTAATGATATCGTCAATAAATATTCATGCTATATCTTTTTGTCTAAAAAGGTTTTGTAAAATAAATTTAAAAAAATAAATTTTTTAATTATACCTTATTTGAAATTTAAATATCGATGATTTAGTGCTTATTAATTCGATATTTTAAGCACAAAAACTATTGATTGCTTGTTATTTAACCGATTGCAGTATAAAGTTATATAGTTTTATTTACAATGATTAGTATTATAAGTTATTTCTCAGCAAAATAAACTCACTAAAACTTTAAATTTTTATTAATTAGCGCTTTTTGACGAGATACTTTAAAACTCACAAACTCTAGTTGGCTCATTAAATTTTTATATGTACTTTTTGCGTAATGTTGTAGTAAAAGCAGATATTTTTAATGCTCAAACCCTGCTACAGTAACTTGAAACACTGTCACGAACACAGTGTTAATTATAGATTTAAAAATAATAGACATTTTACATTCTTTTTATAGTTTTAAACCATCAATTGTTTTTTTTAAATAATTATAAACCTTGTATTTAAATTAAATAAAAAAAGTATGAATAATTACGTCACTTAAAGAAGTATGCTTAAAAATTTAAAAGTATAAACTTTAATATTTGAAAAGTATTAAGAAATAGATAAACCTGAAACCATACCAGAAAGTTTTTCATAATTTGTCCAATTCCGTGGGTTTTATGCTAAGAAACATTAATGTAAAGTCAAACAAATCTCCATTGTTTTTTTTTCTTTTTCAAAAACAGTAAAATATTAGTTAAATTGTTACGATACAGTACTAATGCATAAAATAATAAAAGACACACATTTTTTATAACTGGCTTTCAGCCACTATCTGGGTTGTAGGATCACAGTTTTATATTTGATTTGAGTGTTGGTATCATTCCACTTATAGCTAATTTGAATTTGTTACTTGTTTGGAAATTAATTCTATATTTGAATGTGAGTGTTTGTGATTTTGATACATTTAAACTTGTGATTGTTTTCAATTGTTTTTTTATTTAACTTTTTTGTTAAACACCGTCTCAAAGGTTAATAGAACATACATTTGTTTTTTCATAAGTCAATAGTAAGTCTTTTAATTAAACTGTATAGTTTTTTAAATATCGTTTAGAGCTGGCAAAGAAATTTTGTTAAAACTACAAAAAGCTAGATAAGCTCATTTTAATTTTTTTCGAAAAGATACAAAAGAAAAAATATTGCTAAAGATGTATTGAGTAATTATTATTTATAAACAAAAGAAACGTTTTAATTTCACAAAAATTAGTTCTGAGTAGATGAAAATTTCCATAAAGCAGCTAGTTATTAACTTAATTCCATCTAAAGATATTAATATTGTAGTATGCTTTAAGTAAAACAATTTAAAGTTCTCCACTTAATTGGCTGTGACGATATTTGTATATATTTTTCTTTTTTTAAAGTTTTTTTTAAACAAAAAATGTTTCACTCTTTTAAGTTTAAGAGTAAAACATTGTTTGTCTAAAGCTATTTCAAATAACTTATCAAATTTCAATAATAATTTATACCCTACGTTATTGTTATGTCAACAAGTTAAAGAGAGAAAAATTTTCCACTTAAAAAATTTAAGAAGTTTGCATAAATTATAGTTTTTCTAGCCTTGCTGCTAGTTACAAACTTTCAGAACATGATTAATAGATGTGGAAAGAGTTATAGTGCTACTATACATAAAACTAGTGTTCTAATATTTGCGCTACAACTGTTATTAAGTCAACAAATTTTTTAAATATAAACTTTACCATAAACTTAAAAAAATATTATGTACTTTTGTTGCTTGTTAAGCACTTAAAGAAATTTTATATGAAATAGTATTTTTTAAGTGTGTTAAAATTATTTTCCAAAATAGAATATATATTTATTAGTATTTTACAACTTAACATGAGTTGAAATACAAAAATAAGACTAATAGAAAAAATATAATGGAGCCTTAATTTTAGCTTCAGATTTAATGCTTTATATTTGCATCTAGAAGCTACGCTAGCATATAAACTAAATTACACTAATATGTGTTAATAAACTTAAGCATTAAACATTTCTTAATTTTTCGTTTTAACTAACAATAATCACTAAACATAAAAAAATTTCTATGTTATTTAATTTTATGCATTTATATTTTATAACCACATAAAATATTTGAATCATCTTTTTTTTTTTAGTTTACAACATATTTTTTATTGTTGATTTGTTTTTTAGTGTTTGGTAGTTTGGTCTTTCAATTTAAACTTCAATAGTGTTTTAATGAATTTACAAATCAACGTTCAAATATTTTAGTCAAATGACAATTCAGTCAATGGTAATTAAGCCGCACACCAACAACAAATTTGTACGTATAGTCTTTTTTTTTTAGTTTACAACATATTTTTTATTGTTGATTTGTTTTTTAGTGTTTGGTAGTTTGGTCTTTCAATTTAAACTTCAATAGTGTTTTAATGAATTTACAAATCAACGTTTAAATATTTTAGTCAAATGACAATTCAGTCAATGGTAATTAAGCCGCACACCAACAACAAATTTGTACGTATAGTCTAGAGCAGGGGTCGGCAAACTGCGGCCCGCGAAGGGTAAATCTGCGGCCCACGAGCATGTTATTTTTTTGAATGGAATGCGGCCCGCGAAAGAAAATTTTGTGGCCCGCGAGCATGTAAATGTGGCCCACTGAGCAAAATTATATTTTTTACTTAAATTTTTTAGGTAATTCGACTTAATTTGATTAGTTTGATTTTAAGTCTATCTATAACATTTTAAAATAATTTCAAATAATTACTGCTTTAGAAAATGTGAAAAAGACAGATTAGCGTTCTAATAGGATATGTTTCTCAGTTTCATAATTACTTCTTTTTTACAACAGTAAGTAATTACCTAGAAAAAGAGTGTCAAGATGGCTTGGATTTAATAAGTTGGTTATATAATACCTATTTATTAAATAAACTAAATGCAAATATTTTCCATTTTGTACAAAAGTAATGCACAGTAATTAATTAAAGTGTCATTTTTTTATAGCTTAGATATTCTTTTTTAACATTTTTTATACCTCAGTTTCTTTTATAATTTTTTTGTTTGTAAATGTTATATTTTAGTGTGAATACATTTAAAATAACATAGTAATAAGAAATAATGTTCATTTGATTTTTGTTTTGACACCTTTTAATTTTCTATAAGTTTTCAATGCACACCAATTTAAAAAATGCTCATATTTTAAACAACTTTTTATTTAATACTTTAGTTAGTATAAGTTTAGTTTATGCATACTTTTCTAACATTGTTATTTATACATGTCATATCTAAATGTGTACAGACACATTTAAAACAATATATATGACATAAGTTAATATAGTTTTTGTTTTGTATACATTCGATTTTTCAAACATTGTTTATTTCAAGCTAAGTTAATTTTTATGCCTTGCATATCAACACACACAATTGCTGTTTTTTCGAGCTACTTTTTTTAATATAAACTAGATATAGGGATGGTAAAATTATAAAGTTTGTACATTGTTAATCAAAATAGTTATATTCAAGCAAATAAACAACTAAACATTGCCACACACTCAGACTATCACTATTTGAAGACCTCAAATCTCAGGCCTACTAAGCCATTTTTTAAGTTTTGGCTAGAATTGCTTTTTGTATACAAAAGAATCAGGAATGTTTTTGTTGATTAAAACTGACTTTTTTGCTTGAAAGAGTGGCAAATTAAACTTATGATGTATGTTTTACTCAATCCACAGTGTTAGTTTGAGTTTTAATATATGTTAAATTTAAAGTCTTGCTGCTGATATAATTTAAAATATTACTTATATTAATGTGTACATAAAAGAATGAACAATCAGTACACAAAAGAATGAACAAAAACTTTGAATTTGTGAATTTACGTATAAAATTCTAGAAAAAAACTTGAATTTGAGAATTTTTGAAAAAACCTATGATTTCAAACAATTTTTACATTTAAAGTAATGAAATTTCGATTTGACTCCAAAAAAATTACCAAATAAATGTTTTTTTATTAAAAAATATATTATATTAGCTTAACAGTATTTTTTAATATTGATAAAAGTTTTAAGACATTTTTATAAACTTTAATTAAACTTTATACTAAAAATAATAGAAGGGATTGTACTTCCAAAAACTCCGTATTGGTACATTGCACCTTTACTTGAAAAATTTCACCGATTGTTGTGCTTCGCGTTGGAACTAAATCAATAAATTCTACTAATATGTCAAAGTTAGTAAAAACATCTCTAATAAAAATTCTCAGATGAGCAATAGTTTTTTCTATCAGTGCTCTCATGTTAACAGTTTGATTAATGTCCTAATTTGATTATGAGACTTTATAACCTTAATGCATTTCCTAAACACGACTTCATGTTGTCATTGAAGAAATAAACAAAAGTTTTTCATTACCGCCAACATCAATTCTTTATAAAAGTTTTTAATTATAAACGATAACTCTTTTTATGTAATAAATTTTGCTACTTTATTACTTGCCTTAACAACTTTTTCTGATTATTCTGTAGTTACTGAAGATAATAATGTGCTTTATAGGTAATGTCTTTGGTAATTTTTTTTATTGTTTCTCGCAATAACTCCTAACTAACGCTTTTTTTTATTCTTGTAGCTTGTCTTATATTTTAAAATTAATGTTTTTAAATACAATATTCTTATTGCAAATAAAGAATTGCTAACATGATTAATAAAAAAAAATTCTTATTTGCTAATGACTCAATAAAATTTTATACTTTTGTAAAACTTGTTTAAGAAACTTAATTGTCCATTCCAGCTGACTTATATACATTTGGCATGTAATTTATTTACTGTTAATAACCTTTGTTATTTCTTTATGCAGTGAACTATATATTAACTGGATTGCTACACAAACAGGCTATTTTAAAAGCTTTAAAAATCAGGTGTGTGTGAACCTTTTATTTCAAACACTTTAAAAAAATCTTCCAATTCTCAGAATAGTTTTTATGACTGTTGTGTAGTTTACTAATTGTATTTTTTTCTTGTTTTCTTACACTTTTTGTACTTTTTGATAATGATAATATTTTAACTAGGTATTTAAGCTTGATTAACAACTATTTATAAGCTTTTTTAAATTTTAATAAATTTAAGCTGGTTTGATACATCTCAGACATTTTTGCTTTTTAGTGGCAACCATTTAAAAGTCTAGTTACTAATAAAATATTTTATTAAAGTATTTAAGAATTAGTTATGTTAAATCATTTATTTTTGGAATACAAACAGGTAATAATTTCATTAAGTTAACTAATTACTAAATTTCTTAATGAGTGTAAATTATTTAACTCGCAAAAACTTTTTTCGAAGTAAATATTCTTAGAAATATAAAAATGTGTTGATGATATAACAAATGTATAAAAGTAACCCATAAATTGTCTTTCAAGTTAGGTTCTTATAGAGAGTTAGGTTGTAAGTAAAATTAAAAAAGTATTAAGTTTAACTAATTAAGTGCTTATGAAAGTACATATTTTATTAACAATATTAGTACATAATTACTAAAGTATATTAGTCAATGTAAATAATAATCTAATGAAAATTAGTCTGAATAGGCATTATATGTATAGCTAAAGGTCATTTTAAATAATAAGGTGAATAAAAGTAAAACTTTTCTCTAGTGTGACTAAAACTAAAACCTTAAGATTATTCAAATGTCACTAAAGCTAAAACTGCGGCTCGCGAAGACTTTGGAAACTAGAAATTTGGCCCGCGACCACCAACTGCCTGCCGACCCCTGGTCTAGAGTTTTGTAAAACTTAAAACCTAAGACCTAAGAGGGAGCTTATAACTTTATTTTGAATTTACGAAACGCAATTACTATTACAATTTCTAAATATAATTATAAATATTACATTAGTAAGTTTAATAATATCAATGTTCACTAGGAACTGTTTACAATAATACTATGTTACAAAATATTTAGAATTAACTAAAAAGAATTCAATAATACATATGGTCAATATTTGACAACGACTTTAACAAGTAAAAGTGTTTGCTTGGTTAATATTTAATAACTACTTTTATTACCTTGAAATATATTATTTCACTTTTGTTTAGTGATTAACAGTGTTAATCTGTATGGAGGTTTATAAATAAATTATTTTACTGAATACAGTAATCAAAGTAAACCTATAACACTTATACTAACTTACTACCAAAAAGTAATAGTCTGTACGCCATACTAAATTATTAATAATATAAAAATCACATTTTTTTCTTGAACTAGTTACAAGGTTTAAAATAATTTAATGGGTAGGGTTAAACAATAGTATTACAACATTATAACGAATTTTCAAACCTTTTGTTTAAACTGTTTGTAGGTTCAACAGAAATTTGTTTTTGTTTCGTTTTAATAAACCCAAATATTCTAATGTCTTGGCTAAACGATCTTAATTTTAATAAGAATTGTCTTAAGAGTATATATTAAATTTTCTTAAACTTAAAAAGCTTTAATTGTTTTGAAATGTTTTAAATATTTTTTATTATTTATTTGTTTTTATTTTGCGTATGAATTTAAAAAAAAAAGATTTACTTCTCAATTAGTAAATTAAATCATTGGCGTATTTTAAGTATTGTGTTTATGAAAAACATAATTTAGAATATATCGTCACATATTGAAATATGAAACTTTTATGAAAAATATCTGTTATACGAAAATATTTATTAATTTTAATAGTTCTACTTCTTGAAAAAAATAAATACGGTTATATTTCAAAATAAAACTCACTTATTTATTTATGGTTTATTCATAAATATTGTATTGACAAAGTAATAATTAAGAAACTGCAAAAGTTGGGTAGAAAATGAAAAAAGTCAGTTATCGTATATCGTTAGAGTAATAGTGAAAAAAAAAGTGTAAACACAAATAAATAAAAAAGAAAATACAATATTAATAAAAACTAAATAAAATAAAAATTACTGACCGAGGGTAAGGATTAGTTGTAACACTAATAGTGAATAAAAAAAAAATTAAGTAAATTAATTAAAATATTTCTAAATTAAAACAAAAAAAAAACCAACCGTTTCAAAAATATCTCTGTGCAAAATTTTATGCTCGTGAAAATTTTATCCTTCGTGCTAAAGAATCTTCGGGCAATTTTGCTAAAGTATCATTTATTTAATTACAAAAGTCTTAATAAATTTGAAAACAATTTATTAAAACAAAAACTATGGTTTTTTTAATATTTAAACTTTCTGTCAAAATTTTTATAGAAAATTTTTAAAAATAGTTTGAACTTTGCTGATAAAACCATTCAAAATTAATTAAATTCTAAAGTTTTAGTTTTAAACTTAAAAAAAAAAGAAAAACTTTCTTTAATTTATTGTTAATATTGTTTTGAAACAAAAACATTTTTGTTGTTGAATAAGTACTTTTAGTTAGGTTGGTAAAACTTAATCGTATTTTGCAATATAACATTTTATATGTAGGATTTCAGTTATAATTTTAGATAAAACATTAAAGAGACGTTTTCATAGTTATATTAGATTAAAACTAGTTCTAATAAAATGAATACTATAAATAAAACAACAACTACTTTACTTCTAATACTTCGGTTAAAAACTTGAAAGTCTTTATATTCTAAATAAAAATAAAACCTATATAAAGTATCTAGTTCATATTTTCATAATGTGTCTCTGTGTTGAACGATCGATAATGTAAGTCAACCTGCAGTGATAAAAAAGCTAACCTTAAAATAATTATAAGATTTTATTATTTAACGTTATACTTTTATTATTATTATTCATAATGTAACAACTAATAAATATAGCTCAGGTATCAATTTTAATACTATAAAAAGTATTTTTATATTATGTTGCACAGTCAAAACACGACGACTTTAATTTGAGACAGTGTCACTAAAACAGTGTAAAATATAAGTTTAAAAACATCATCAAGTGTTGCTTATTAGTCTGTTTTAAAATTAAAATTAATTAAAAACTACATATTAAATAAATTGTTTTAAATTTATATTTATTTATTTTAATAAATAACAAAAAGCTAAACTCATACGCAAATCCAAACAACTAAATTATTTATAAAACAGTAGTTATAATTATCATTTTAAAAATTATAACTGGGATAGTCCTTTACAGTAAAGCTTACTACTTTTTGACGAACAATTTACACACTAACTTGATAATTTAAGCTGTTTATATAAATTAAACATATTATGAAGTGTTGCTGATTTAGTGTTTAATAACGTGACATTTTAATACACATACATATTGCAAATAAAGTTAATATACTTAAAGTAGTTTGACTTAATTGAATTTTTTTTTCAATATACATATTCAATATAATAATTATTTTATAAAAATACATCATATTTTTTCTAAAAATCCACTAGTTTCAACTAAAGTTTTTAAAAAAATTGAAAATAAGATTCTAACCGTTTATTATATTTATATGTAACAGTATATTATTTAAAATAATGAAGAAGTGTTCGCTGCAATACAATTTTATTTATTATTTACTTATAAATTTTTAATTAAAAACAACTGTTATTAAACCTCATATTCTGTTAATAAAATATGTGTTCATAAACTTATGTTCAAAAGTATATTCTTTACTTACTTTATTTTAAATAAACAATTAAGTTGTTCAGTTTTAATTTGTTTTTCCAAGTTTTATTTTAGAAAAATAACAAACAGGAAAAATTTACTACCAAACCCAATTAATAAATCTAAAATTAGAATGTTATATCAATTGATATGTAAATTTCAATTGCTCTGTTTATTATTTTGTTTATCTAAATGTTGTTCGACTTCTGAGTATAATCTAATCTTATGATTTAATTATGGGTTTGGAAGTAAAAATATACTTAAAACCAAAGCAAAGTTTAGATAAACAAAATGATAAACAGTGCAATTAAAATTTACATATTGAATAAAGAACTTTATATTTATTAGTCATTTAAAAAAATAAAATAAAGTTTAAATTAACAATAATAATTGATAGTTCATTTAAAATTTTAACAACCACCATGTAGATTTTGTTTTAAAATAATTTTGTTGTCTTCAGTAATTTTAAATATCTTTGTTTTAGGCTTAATGTAGGTCGTAATATAATGTAAATGGTTACATAAAATTACAATTTCGAACAACTTAAATTACTAGAAAACTACTTTAGAAAATACATCTTAAAAGTATTAATATGTATTACTATATAAAAGGACATTTCATTTTGTTTCTAAATAAAAATAAGAAAAAAAAGCTTTAAACTTACTTATCACAAAGTACTAAAAAGTATTAGAAATTATTTTAAAATAAAAAATTGTTTGTCTTATTACTATCTAAAAGCCAGTTTTACTCAAATCTTAAACTATAGTTTTGCATTAGATTGAAAAAGTATACAAGTTTACATTACTTAATCAAAAACAAATGTTTTAGTTTAAACAAAAGTATCCATAAATGTGTAAAAAAAATCAGCACATTAGTTTTATAATCACATTGTACGTTTTAAAAGGAAACATTCTTTTATTCTTAAGTTTTTAAATCAATTTATTTTACTCGTTTTAGTAGATTTTGGACATTTCCAGAGTAAAAAATCGGTAAAATCAATTGAACTTTTGTTATTTCTGAGCTTTTTGTCTCATAAATAGTGTAAACATAAATTTCAAAAACACTATCACTTAATTATTTTCATTTTTTATGACCTTATACATAAAATAAATGTGTTTAGCTGAATTTAAAAAACTTTTAATTTTAAAATTCACAAAACTAATTTTTTTTTTAGTTTCACAATATTTATAAATGTTAATTTATATTTTTCAACAAGTTTTGTGAATTAAACTAAACACATTAGGTTTTTTTATTTAATCATAAGAAACAAAGTATAAATAAGTTAACTCTTTTTAAAATTCGAAGAAACTATGTTTTATTTTCTATAAACAATTTGTCAATTACTTATATATCCATAAATATTAGCTCAAAATTTGCCTTCAAAACTTTGTTCAGTTTTATAAACAATCTTCTAAGTCAATTATAAAGTTAGATTTACAATAAAATGGTAGATCATTTAGCATTTGTATATGTTATAAATGATAAAAGCTAATTTTGTTTAGTTTTCGAGAATGTTTTTACTAAAACTTCAGTTTTATTAAATTTCAGATTGATTACGTCTCTTTTACTTTCTAAATAAGCTAGATACATTTCAGTTCTAATAAAACTAAAGTACTTTAAATTGTAACTTTTTTAATTTTCATAATGCTAGGTTTTATATTTTGGTTTTTCAATTCAGATTTAAACAAAAACCTTGCTCAAGTGCTGTTAAACAATGTTAAACAATTTAATTCAGTTTGTACTTTGTATAAGTTTTATGTTTATGTTTATTTAATCACTGTAATTTGTTTTTTTTTTCTTTTTATGTTAGTGTCTTACAGTTTAAGTGGCTTAGGTTTTAATGCCTAGGTCCTTTGTTGGACAATAAACTTAATGATAATAAT
>NW_028139371.1:0-22914 GCF_965202585.1 Thalia democratica | reverse complement strand
TGCAAAATGCAATAAATTCTGCTACTAGTTAACGTGTGTTAGCATCATACCAAATATTTTTATTTTTCTAGAATAGCAAATACTTTTTAAAATTACTAAAATTCATATACTTCAATTACGATAACTAGTACTATAATTTAAGTACTAGTTTAACTAAAATTTACGAATGACCTTTAGACCGTATAACCTTATTTTTTTTACAATTTTTCTGTTGTTTATATATAAAATCAAATACCTTTGTTAGTTAGTTGTTTATAAGGAAATTAATTCACAATTACATAGTAGTTTTACTAAGTATGGTCTGGTGAGAAATATTTGAGTATTTATTTAAACTTTATTTAATACTGTGTTTGTGACAGTGTTTCAAATTATATATCTGTGGAGTATATTGCTTAACGTATAGTAAATTATATTCTTTTATACTACTGAAATAATTAAAAGTGTTACCTTAATAAATAACATCACAAAACGCAAATAATTTAAATTATTGCAAAATTAAGTTGCAAGGAAATAAAAATGCGACGAATATTACTTAACAGTTTTAAATTTAGTTGTAGTTCATTTTCGTATAAAATATTTAGTCAATTATATTTTATAATTTATATTGATGCAATTCTTAATTATATTAATGATTACAAAGTTTTAAGCAATATGTTTTTTTGTTTTTTTTTACAACTCAACTGCATATTACAATCAAAGTTAGTTTTTTATAATAAAACAATAACTATTTATAGCTTTTGAAAATTTGTATAAATTTGATACACAAAAAATAATTTTAGTAATTTAATAATGTATATTTGAAATTTAATTTATACAGTAAAATTATTTTGTTTATCTACAGTGAAAATTCTATTAAATTATAGAAAACATATATTCCAAAAATATTTTATATTTTTAAAATGCAGCATTTCAAAAGTTTCTTAACAGTTAAAACCTTTATTTTTTAATCACTACAGATATTTAACTGTGAATTTTAGTATCAAAATTTAATTTAAAGATCTTTCGTACTTTAATTTCGAAAACCGAATGACTGACAAGTTACAGTATGAAGGAATCTCGGGTCTAAGTCAACCTAAGGCTCTTATTTTGATGATCGAAATAGTTTGGTTAAGCTTACTACGGAGTATATATTACATAGTCTACTTAATACAAATAATACATAAAGACAAACAACCTACCTGAAATTGATAATGAGAACAGATTTTAATTTTAGTATTACTTTTTAATTTTTTGTAAGTCTAAATTTGATAATTATAAATTGAAAGTTTTTGAAGAAAGGAAGCAGGTTAGAGTTATAACTTATAATCAATTTTAAATATTTCATAAATTGTAGCATTTTATTTTTCTGTGTTAAACTTATTAAGTAAAAATAACTATTCTTTATATTATATATTAATCTATTGTTTTGTGATGTTAAATAAAAAAAGAAAAAACAGTTTGTCAGGTATAAAGGGTACATACTTGTTTAAAATTTAATTTTAAAATGTTTCATGAACCAATAAATTTTATCAAATAATTTGATATTTTTAACAGATTGAAATTCTTCTAATACTTAAAAACAAAAAAGCATTTGTATAAAATCACCAATTTGGTTTATAAAACTTGTTTTAAATCTTTTATAATATATAACAAAAGTTTTCTTTACTGTAAAGCGGTATGTTTAAAACTATTAAGATAAATCTCAAATTTAAATGATTTGTTCTGTTAAGAGTAATTAATATTGATCAATAAATTTAGTAACAAGTAGTTATACATTTCTACTGGTTCTTTGGCTGCAGTTTGAACATACTTAAGCTATACATAAGAAATAAGCTTCTAGTTACTCAGTTTTTCAAATGTTATAACTCTTATTTAACAAGGCTTTATAAACCTTATAACTGCAACAATCTATATTGTAAAATGTAAACTCTGATAATTTTATATTTATGTTGAAGAATTTTCGATTAAGTAAATACTTTGTCCAATATAAATTTGTATCTTCATTTTGTTGTAGCATATATTTAAATCAAAAACATTTTTAAAGATAACAATGTGTTTTTGATTTCTAGAAACCTTTTATTTATTTTTCTATAGCTGCGTTTCAATTTAGAGTGTGGATGTTTGAAATTTGTTTTGTGTAACTATACTTAAATGAATTAAAACAATAGATTGAACTGTTTAAGATAGTTCAAAAATAAAAATTGGTTATCATTAAGATACAAACTTTATTTTTATGTGATACCTAATCAAAACTGTTTTTAAACTCACAAACAATAAATTCTAAAAGTTATTTTAATAAAGCAAAGGATAATGTTATTGTAACGATTAAAAAAGACTTATTTTATAACCACTAAAAAGTGGTAATTACTATTTAGATCTTAAATATTATAATAAATAAATATATTTTTCAATCGACAAAACTTGTTTTATTAAATCTGCACTAAAACTATCAATTGTTTTAAATCAAAAAAATGTGCTTACAGAACTTAAATAATTTTGAGTGCATATAGTATTAATGTAAAATAAGTTAATTAATAATTAGTTTTAATACAAAATATTTAATAAAAACTAAAATGAATAAAAACTTATTGATGGGTTATTAAAATTCATAGAACTGAAAAATTTTATTATTGAATTATTCCCTGCGAGTACTAGTTGTCTGTTAACCCCTGGATTATGTACATAAATATTGACTTATTCTTTGAGTTTTAGAATCTTTTAAAGAATCAACTTTTACATTAATGTCATTTTAGTAAAAAGGTACAGAAATTTAAATTACTATTAAAATGTATATTAGCTATAGATAGCAAAACTACTAGCTAAAAACTATAGCTTTATTCAAATACAGCAGTTACCGACAAGCAGCTATCTGAAACCAGTTGTTTTGGCTTTGTTCAAAATAAATATTAAAGTATTAAAAATAAATAGTACATTAAAAGATTTTACTAACTCTATTTTAGTTTTTTATATTTTAATTTAAACACCATTTGCTAAGTTAAAATTATAAACTTTGATAATTTAAAAAAAATATTAATTATTATAAAAAATATTGTATATATTCCCAGGAAAAACTGAACTATTTTTTAAGTTAAGTTAGACGTAAAGACCTTTTTACCATAATATCTAGCTTAGAAATATGAGTTAAAAATGAAAATAATATAACTGACCAATGTTTTTATACTTTTTTATCACTAGTCGTATGGTAATAAAAATCACAGTTTTGCCATACAAATTTTAATTTTAGCATCTGTAAAATCACTAACTAGTTTTTTATTTTGTTTTTGAAACCTGTATATTTGTGAAAAACGTTAAAATAAAGCTGTTTATAGACGTAAATAAGTTTTTATAATTTATTTATTATTAAACACTACATCAGTGAAATCGATAAGGTATGCTCTTTGCAATGAATCAAGTCACATTTACATTACATCACAGCACAAATTATACACTTTACAATTTGACCTAGTCAAATACAATATTATCACATATCGTTGAATTTTTTATCTGATACCATAAAAAATAAAGTACCCTGCACAAATCGAAAAAAAAAACGTTTTATCTTAAAATTTATTTTATTAATTTCGAGATTTAGTGCTTATCTTAGGTGGAAGTGTACCTGTAAAGTGCATATACTGCCTTTAGTTATTTACTTATTTAATCTAGTATTGAAAATGAATTATCTATTAAAAATATAATATAAACACAATATATTCAAACAACGTATTAGACTAAGTTGTATTTGAAACTCCAAACGGACATTTTTTTTCATACTGGTCCTTTAAAATACAGAAAATACATAAGTTTGCTATTATAGTCACGTTTTATATTTCCTTTTTTAACGTTAATAGCGTAAAATATAACAACTATAGTAAATAAACTTGCGGTGGGATAGAATTACGTAGTAAACTAGACTGTTGTTTTTAATAAAAGTTATTACAAATAAAATTAACAAAACTTATTTTTTTTCTAAACATGATTAATTTTTAAACTCAGTCAAACTCATATTACTAAATATAAAAGTAAAGAAAAAAACAGAAGTTGTAAAATCGTTAACATATTCTTTTAAACGTTGAAAAGTTTTTTCTAGTAAGTTGTGATTTTTGTCATGGTAACAATACAGCAATATATAAAAAAAAATTTCTTTACAAACATTATTGTGAATTTAAGTAAAATAGAATGTTTTTTAGTACAAATAATTTTATACTTCAATTTATAATTTTTAGGTACTTTGTCGCGTGATATTCAAAAACACACAAACAGTTAGTTGCGAGCTATATATATATAAACAAACAAAATACAAACTACTTATCTTTCATCATAATTGTTAGTTTTAAACACTGCTGCGAATACAGTTTATAATTAAGCAAGTAAAATGGTCTCTTCAAACCTAGTATTTGGTTCTTCTAGATGTTACTATGGTAAAAAACTTTGGGTACTTATATAGGTACACTAACAATGAAGTTCTTCATAAAAATAATAGTTTTGATAATTTTAGCCAGAATTTAATGTCACGAAATAATAACTTAATTAAAGTCAGTTTAAATTCCTAAAATATTTTAAATTTTAGTTTTTTCGTGGAAACTTGTACAATGATTTTTTTGAAGTTTTGTTTTAAAACTAAAATGTTACATATCAACCTACTATTCTTAAGATTTTAAAATTAAGTAACTTAAATGTTACTTAAAGGTAATAAACTTAGCAACTGAAAAAAAATATAAACATGCATTTTAAAGTAAACAATAAGACAAAAAAAAACTATTAAAGCCCTAGCTAACCTTAAAATTACTAGTTTCAAAGTTAAACCACTACAACAAAAAATATAAATGGTATTTAAGTAAATTTTCGTTACTAACTTGTTATTAAATTTTTTAATTGTTTTCTAGTAACAAAACCTTTAAAGCAGATCTAAAATTAATTAAGGATTTTTTTTTAATTCACACTATGAAATTCTTAACATTATGTCATAATTATGCAATAATTAGAAATTAAAACATTAAAAGCATAAATTTTAAGCTTTAAAACTTCAAAAATCAAATTTATAAGATTCAACTATTTTTAAATACGTTTAACTATAAATGAAACCGTATTTTGATCACAATAAAAATAATGTAATACTGATAGTGATGCGATCTATTTAATAAATTTTAAGAGATATAAAAAATATTTTTGACTTTTCATACCATTTTAGACACTGTTAAAAATTATTCAGTACGTACTCTTCATTGATTTGAAAGGTGATTTCTGAATTATAAACTACTAGCTAGATATCGTCGTAGAAAATAATTTACGTTGACAAATATGATGTTTATAAAAACCATCTTCCACTAAAATGTTAACTTTTCATCATTAAGACTTACCTTTAGTAAGGCACTATACACTTTGAAATATACATCTTTCTTCTCTTTTTTACTAATAACTAAGAACTAAATTCGTATAACAAAGTTTTATAAATATGTACGCACTTTTAACACGAAAAAATGAATAATTAGCAGCAGAGTGTGCAAAGCAAGCTTTGGTCCTTAACTATCAAAATTTAGCCTAATATAAACTTTTGAAAATCCACTATTAAGTTTTAACATGACTATTAAAGCGAAATTCTCTAAAACTAAAAATGTCACCATAAACACAAAACATATTGTTAAAAAGTAAGTATGTATGTTATAAGTATTAAGCAGTTACTTGATATATTTATAATGTATATGTATATAAGTGATTATCTATTAAATTATAAAAAACAACATATCAAAATCTTATAAGTTAATAAAATTTATTTATTAAAATATAGTTTCTTTATTCATTTGTTAACTTAACTGAAAATCTAAATACCCACTTTAAGCATTAGTAGTTTTGAAAAATTATTAACAAAAATAACTTAACTAATGGTATCGTCAATGAATAGTAATAATATTGACTATTTGTCACGAATGGTTTTGTAAAATAACAAAAAAAAAATTATTGAATTATACTTCATGTAAAATTTAAATATCGATGATTTAGTACTTATTGATTTGATATTATAAGCACAAAAACAATTTATTGCTAGTTACTTAATTGATTGCAGTATAAAATTATATAGTTTTTTTACAATAATAAATATTAAAAGTAATTTTTAGCAAAATAAACTCACTAAAACTTAAATATTTATTGTATAGCGCTTTATGACGAGATACATTTAAACTCACAAACTCTAGTTAGCTCATTAAATTTTTATATGTACTTTTTGCGTAATATTATAGTAAAAGTAGATATTTTTGATGCTCAAACCCTGCTACAGTAATTTCAAACACTGTCACGAACACAGTGTTAAGTATAGATTAAAAAATTATCGACATTTTTCACTTTTATTAGTTTAAAACCATCAATTGTTTTTATTTCAATAATAATAAAGCTCGTATTTAAATTAAATAAAAAACGTATGAATACTTAAATCACTTAAAGAAGTATGCTTGAAAATTTAAAAGTATTAAGAAATAAATAAACCTGACACCATACCAGAAAGTTTTTCATAGTTTGTCCAATTCCTTGAGTTTTATGCTAAGAAACATTATTGTAATGTCAAACAAATCTCCATTGTTTTTTTTAACAGTAAGATATTAGTTAAACTGTTACGATACAATACTAATGCATAAAATAATAAAACACACACATTTTTTATAACTTGCTTGCAGCCACTATCTGTGTTGTTGGATCACAGTTTTATATCTGAATTTGAGTGTTGCTATCATTCCACTTACAGCTTATTTGGATTTTTTACTTGTTTGGACATAAATCCTACAGTAGAATGTGATTGTTTGTAATTTTGATACATTTAAACTTGTAATAGTTTATCAGAATATTTTTTATTTAACTTTTTTGTTAAACACCGTCTCAAAGGTTAATAGAACATACAGTTGTTTTTTCTTAAGTCATTATTAAGTCTTATATTTAAACTGTATAGTTATTTAAATATCGTTTAGACCTAACAAAGAAACTTTGTTAGATTTACAAATGGCAAGATAAGTTAAACTTATTTTTTTTTTCGAAAAGATACTTAACAAGAAATATTGTTAAAGATGTATTGAGTAATTATTATTTATAAACAAAAGTAACATTTTTTTTCACAACAATTAGTTCTGAGTAGATGAAAATGTTCATAAAGCAGCTAGTTATTAACTTAATTCCTTCTAAAGCTATTAAAATTGTAGTATGCTTTAAGTTAAACAATTTAAAGTTCTCAGGTTAATTAACTGTGTGGATATTTTTGTATATTTTTCTTTTTTTAATGTTTTTTTATAAACGAAACAATAGTTTACTCTTTTAAGGTTAAGAGTAAAACAATGTTTTGTCTAAAGCTATTACAATTAGTTTATCAAATTTTAATAAAAACCTATACCCTACGTAATTTTTATGTCAACATGTTAAAGAAAGAAAAATTATTTACTATAAGTCATTAAGAAGTTTGCATAAATTATAGTTTTTCTAGCCTTGCTGCTAGTTACAAACTTTCAGAACATGATTAATAGATGTATAAAGAATTATAGTGCTACTATACATAAAACTAGTGTCCTAACATTTGCGCTACAACTGTTATTAAGTCAACTATTTTTTTTTTATCTAAACTCTACCATAAATTCAGAAAATTATTATGTACTTTTGTTGCTTGTTAAGAATTTAAAGAAATTTTATATAAAATAGTATTTTATAAGTGTGTTAAAATTATTTTCCAAAATAGAATATATATTTATTAGTATTTTACAACTTCACATGTGCTGAATCACAAAATTAAGATTAATAAAAAAATTATAATAGAGCCTTCATTTTAGCTTCAGATTTAATGCTTTATATTTGCATCTAGAAGCTACGCTAGCATATAAACTAAGTTACACTAATATGTGCTAATAAACTTAAGTTTTAAAAGTTTCTTATTTTTTTTTGTTTTAACTAACAATAATCATTAAACATTGAGAAATTTCTATGTTATTTAATTATATGCATTTATATTTTATAACCACAGTAAAATATTTGAATCATGTTTTTCTTTTAGTTTACAACATATTTTTTGTTGTTGATTTGTTTTTTAGTATTTGGTAGTTTGGTTTTTAAACTTAAACTTCAATAAAGTTTTAATGAATTTACAAAACAACGTTTAAATATTTCAGTTAAATGACAATTCAGTCAATGGTTATTAAGCCACACACTAACAACAAATTTGTACGTATAGTCTAGAGTTTTGTAAAACTTAAAACCTAAGACCTAAGAGGGAGCTTATAACTTTATTTTGAGTTTACGAAACGCAATTACTATTAAAATTTAAAAAACTAATTATAGATATTACATAAGTAAGTTTAATAATATTAATATTCACTAGAAACTGTTTACAATAATACTATGTTACAAAAAATTTAGAATTAACTAAACTAAAAAGAATTCAATAATACATATGTCAATATTTGACAACGACTTTAACAAGAAAAAGCGTTTGCTTGGTAAATATTAAATAACTACTTTTATTACCTTCAAATATTTTATTTCACTTTTGTTCAGTGATTAACAGTATTAATCTATTTGGTAGTTTATTAAAAAACTATTTTACTGAATACAGTAATCAAAGTAAACCTATAACACTTATACTAACTTCCTACCAAAAAGTAATAGTCTGTACGCGATACTAAATTATTAATAATATAAAAATTACATTTTTTCTCTTGAACTAGTTACAAGGTTTAAAATAATTTAACGGTTGTGGTTAAACAATAATATTACAACATTATAACGAATTTTCAAACCTTCTGTTAAAACTGTTTGTAGGTTCAACAGAAACTTGTTTTTGTTTAGTTTTAATAAACCCAAATACTTTAGTGTCTTGGCTAAACGATCTTAATTTTAATAAGAATAGCCTCAAGAGTATATATTAAAATTTTTTAAACTTAAACAGCTTTAGTTGTTTTGAAGTTTTTTAAACACTTTTTATAAGTTAATTTTTTGTTTTTGCGTAGGAATTTAAAAAAAAAACGCAGTTTGTTTGCTAAATACGTTTTATATTAAATATAAGATCTATATTACTTTAAAACTTAATTGCCTGTTAATATAAATTTCTGACAAAAAAAAAACATTAATGACAAGATTTTAATATTTTTATTTTTATTTTTCGAGATAATTAATCATTTAATTTAATTATTATACAAAGACTTTTAATTGAGATGAGGGTATTTTCGCTACTCACTCCAGCTAGTTATAAAGAATATAAAAACAAACTTTCTATTAAAAGAGAGTATTTTCTCTTTAAAGAGAGGTAAGTCTTCGCTCAATATAAGTTATTAATTTTTTAATAATTATTTTGATTTTTTTAGTTTGATATACGCTTAAAAAATAAGCATATTTAGTTTTTTAGAAACGTGATAACAAATAACTAAATAAAAAATAAATAAAGTAAAACGGATTTATTGAACTTCATATCTTTAAGCACTTCGTTATAGGATTTATTAAAACATAAGTACAACCGCTTGTGCGTTAACTATATACAACAAAATATTTGTAGTCTAGTAGGCTCAAACATAATTGACAATTTAATTTATAAATAAAATATTTATTATGAATAAAAAAATTTACTAGATATTTAAGAAAATCTTTTCAAACTTGATTTTTTAAAAAAATTCCAGGACTTAAACTATATGCAAAAAAATAATACAGGAACTAATTCTGAACAATTATTAGATTGTTGCATAGTTAGTTTATAAAAATATAAAATTTAAGTCTAATTTTCAATTTATATGTTTATTATTAGATGCTTGTTTTGTGTTAAGAAATATTACTTTATCTAACAAACATTGTATTTAGATTTTAGCTTATTAGAAATATTAGCTTTTAAAATATAATTACTTTCCTAACACAGATTTTAATAAAACCAAATACTGCATTAGACTATTAAAATGTATCATACATTATACATATACTTTATTTTACATTGCAGATAAAAATCTATGATCTATACGTTATTGCTAAACTTCACAAGTATTAAAATAATTATCTCCAGTCCCTAGGTTTGCTAAATTTTAATCGAGTAAAAACAAAATTGTTTTATATACATGTATATACCAGCGGAAGGTAGTCTTTAGTGAGGTTTGAATCTAGATCTTCTAGTAGTAAGTGATATTAGAAAAAGTATTAACAATGTTACATAACAAATATTTAAACGTAAATGCTAAATGACTGTTAATATTTATTTTGAGACTAAGAAACTAATAATTTCCTTTCAGCTGAAGATAAATTTGTTACTAGCAGATAACCTAGCATAAGAATAAGCATTTAAAACCACTTAAACCTTTCAAACAATGTGTTAGTTTGTTTTGCCTATTCTAATGATCAAAATAGTTTGATAAAACATATATATTTACTTTAGCTTACTACGGAGTAGTATATTACATAGTCTATTGAATACAAAAACGACAAACAACCTACCTGAAACTGATAATTAGAAAAAAAAATTAGTTTAAGTGTTATTTTTTATTTATTGTAAATCTAAATTTAATAAAGTTTAAATGGAAAGTTTTTAAACAAAGAAAGCACTTCAAATTTTTAACTTAAAAATCAATTTTAAATATTTTACCAAGTACAGCAACATTCTTTTCTTTGTTAAACTTATTAAATAAAAATTATACATAGTTAAGTTTTATAAGATAGTTAATCTAAGTGATGTTCTAGGCAAAACAGACTTCGTAAAAAGAGAACTAGTCTTTATAAATCTATTGCTTTGTGATGTTAAACTAAGTTAAAAAACAGGAATAAAAACTTTGTTAGGTACATATGGTATATATCTGTTTACAGTTATGTTTTAAATATTTTATGAATAATTTAATTTTATTAAATTATTGCATACCTTAAAAGATTTAAATTTTTCTCATACCTAAAAACCAAACAGTGCTAGTATAAAATCACCAATTTAGTTTTATAAAACTTAATTTTAATTTGTATATATATACATATTACAGATTTTAACTACAGTGAAGTTGTATGTTTTAAAATATTAGGATAAACTTTAAATTTAAATAATTTATTCTGTTAAGACTAATTTGTATTGATCAATAAATCTAGTAATAATTTATTGTACATTTCTACCAACTGGTTGTTTGGCTGTAGTTTGGATATATTTAAGCTATATATAAGATATAAGCATTTATTACTCAGATTTTCAAAAGTTATAACTTTTATGCTAATAAAGTTCAAGTTACAAACTTCAAAACGGCATTAAACTATCTTGTAAAATGTAAACATAAATTAATTTGTATTTTTTTTTGCATAACTTGAGGTTAAGTAAATATTATGCCCACTATAAAATTGTTTCTTTGTTTTGTTGTAGCATACAATTAATTAAAAATCATTTTTTAAGTTATTCATTTGGTTCGAGTTTCAGAGACCTTTCATTTGTTTTTCTATAGCTGTGTTTATAATTAGAGTATGGGTGTGTAAACTTGATTTGTATAATTATACTTAAATGAATTAAACGAATAGATTAAACTGTTTAAAACAATTCAACATTTAATTTTGATATTCCTTAACAGTCAAACTTAAATATAGTTCTAATTTTTACATGTGAAACCTAATAAAAACTATTTCTAAATTCACAAACAATAACTTATTATAAGTAAATTTAATAAAACAAAGGATAAATTTATTATAACGTTTAAAAAAAAAATTTTATAACCACTAAAAAGTGGTAATTACTGTGTAGATCCAAAATATTGTAATCAATAATGATTGTTGTCAATCGATAAAGATAGTTTAATTAAAACTGCACTAAAAGTATCAGTTACATTAAAACAAATAAACGTGCTAACAGAATTAATTAAATTTTGAGTGCAAATAGTATTACTGAAAACTAACTCGTATTCATATAAGGAATATAAAAACTAAAACAAATAAAAATTTATCAATGGATTATTAAATTTCATAGAACTGCAGCAAGCAAAAAAAATTAACATGAGTTTTGCCATTCGAGTACTAATTATCTGTTGACCCCTAGATTATGCAGATAAAATATTGACTTGTACTATGAGTTTCAAAGTCTTTAAAAAATCAACTTTTACATTAACTTATTTCAGTTAAAAAGTTAGCATTATTTATATTCTTATTCTTATAATTATTACAAAAATTAAAATTTTTAGCTGAATTAACAAAATTTTAACTTGAAAATCTAAAATACTAAGCTTTTTTTGTTTCAATATATACAAATGTTGTTTATATTTTTTAAAAAGGTTAGTAAATTCAACTAAACATGTTAGTTTTTTGTATTTAATCATAAGAAATGAAAAATAAACTAATTTTTTATAGAAATTCGAAGAAAACATTTTTTATTTTCTATAAAAAACTTATCAAATACTTATATACCCATAAATATTAGCTTAAACTTACCAATTAAAACTGTTCAACTTTCATACAATGTTCAAGTCGATTAAAAATTTATAACCTAAAAATAGTGGTAGATTATTTACAAAAATATATATTAAGAGTGAGAAAATTTTTTATTATACTTTGTTCAGTTTTCCGAAAACTCTTTAAAAATACTTTAATTTCAATAACTTTGTTACCGCTTTTTTTTTTGTATTTTATAAATAAGATTGAAAAATCAGTTCTACTATAACTTAGAAACTTTAAATATAGAAACAACTTTTGGCTAAAAACTTCATAATTATAAACGATTTACTGTGGCTAGAAAATAAGTTAATTTGTTTTTAACACAATTTTTGATTTGTTTGAAATGTAGTTTGACGTCAAATTATTTTAATAAATAAACTTAAATATATATTTTTTTAATAAAATTGAAGTAGTTTTTAAAAGGTGAAAGTAAAGTTTATTTAAATTTTACATATAAACTATTCCAATGTTTTGAAATTATAGAAATATTTGTTAGTGAATAATGATTATATAATCAAAGTTTTTTTAAATAATATTTATGCAATACTAATTCTAGTGCTGATGAAACCATATTTAGTGTTTTCAAACTAAAAGTACATTGATGCATTAGTGTAGTTACAATATTTTAGGTTAAAAATCAATTTAATTTTAATTTAATTTAATTAGTTTAGTAAATTTCTTATGCAAAGAAAGTGTCAATATACTTTAGTCGATTTATTAAATAATTTGTGAAAGACTTATTGTAATACGTAAACAATGACTTTATTATCAAAAAAACTAAACAAGTTTGTTAAACTAATACAATTCAATTATTTGAAAAAGATTCACTTTCAGGATGTAACTTTTTTTATTTTGTGGTTTCTAAGCTTAATAATTACTATAAAACTGACACGTTTATATAGCATTTTAAAAAATACTTTATACAAGATCATTTTTTTTAAATTAAGATATGAAATAAATGACATACTATTTTTAAACTATTTTTAACCATATCTACAACACGATAGTATAAAAATTTTTAAAGAAACAGCTACTACAAAACAAGTACTTTTAGTTTTGTTTTTTTCGTTTAGCGTCTATTCTTGTAAACGTTTATTTTAAGCAATTTCAATTTTAAAAATCCTACAAATACACACTTTATAATAACAAAACAAATTCAACTGATAGTTGGTGTGTTTTAAATTAATAAAATTATATAACTTATTAATAATGTAATTAAAAACATAGCATTTTTAAAAATACGATCAGTTTGTAAACTATACAGAGGAAACGTATTTTAAACCTGAACTTTTAGAAAAACTTAAAAATCTTTGTTTTTTAATCTTTTAAAAACATGTGAACAGTTATTAGTTAAATATGAATTATGTGCACACTAGACTTTAGTATACACCTTGTTATTTCTAACTGCTCCTTTTTATATTTTGTATATTTTAGTACTTACATAATGTTTTAAGATTCTTAAATATTATTTATAATTATCACTTTCTAGTAGAGATTAACAACAAAATCATTATAAAACAGTTTTTTTATGTTTCGTTAGTGCGCATTGACATAACTAGTATGCACAGCTGCACACCGTTCAGTCCATTGCTATACACTAAAGTTCGAATATATATTTTTTAAACGTTTTGACATTAAGTTGATAGTTGACTTAAATAAAGTTGACATTAACTTTTATCGTATAAGAGTAATAATAAACTAAACTTTGTAAAACAATATTTTATACGATGGTCTAAAATTTATATGATATTGAAAGACCCTTAAACATTTATAGTAAACTAATCTATTTGTGTTTGTATAGTATTACCTACTTCCACATTAACACTATACTATTTTGTATAAACGGCTTAGTAGTAAATAGCTTTTATAAAGTCTAAGTTGAAAATATATGTAAATGGTTATTTTAAACAACCAAAATTCATTAGTAGCTTAACTAATTGTGGTTAGTTTTGCGTACTTAAAACATGTCCAAATAAAATAGAGTTAAATTACGTTTTATAAAATCTGTTAACTTTCAATGTCTTAAAAATCTGAATAATTAAAAATGTAATAATAACGAATCTAAGCTTTCTTAAGTTTTATAGCTAGGACTTTTCATTATTCGTAATTTATAATTAAATAATCAATGTACTTATTTAATAAAAATATTCGAATTTTAGTGGTTTAAATACTTTTACCTATAAATTAGCACGGCTACTAATTAGAA
Organism: Thalia democratica; assembly: GCF_965202585.1. NCBI lineage: Eukaryota > Metazoa > Chordata > Thaliacea > Salpida > Salpidae > Thalia > Thalia democratica. The sequence continues at coordinate 8,339 of NW_028139371.1, read as the reverse complement.
GTTCGCAATAGAAAGAAACCTGCATTAGAAAAATGTAAGTGTTTATTTGAACAACTCTAACAGTCTAACATTTATGTTTTAAAGTCTTGTTACGATAATTAAAAGTAAGATAATGTATAGTTGTCATATTACAGACTAGTGTTAATACAAAACTCAAAAATCTTTGTTGCTAAACTTTTTCTGAAAAATACTTAAAACATAGCTTTATTAGTAATTGTAACTGGTTTGCACCACTGTAGACTTCGAAGACAACTGCTCTTTACTATAACATTATTGATGTAAATTTAACCAAAGCTACAAATAGTGGCGCGACGTCAATAAAATATTAAATTAAATTTAAAACAAAATTAAGAGTTTCGATTTTTTTCTATTATTCACTTACTAGTTTCTTATATTAGTCAAAATAAGAAATACACTAGATCATTTAACATATTTGAATAGAAAACTGTAAAAAAATTGTTCTCATGAAAACCCTAATTTAGAGAAAAATATTTTAAAAACCTTCTTTAACTTTTGTATACTGTTTAAAAAAAAAGAGCAAAGTTTTAATAAAAATAGTTTTAGGTTTGTTTATTATTGTTTTTAATATGTTATTTATTATATGCAATGCTATGAAATGGAATCTTTAATATAAAATTTTACTCGAAATCTATTGGTCTTATAATCCAAGGAATATACTATATTCATTCTAATTTCTTAAGTTAGTAACAATAAAAAAAACAAATCTTTTAAACTTGTAAAGTTTATTCAATAATCAATGTGAAAAGTAACTTTTTGCATAAATCATCTTAAGTTTTTTTTTTGGTGTATACCTAATGCAAAATTAAAAGCTAATGTCTTTGATATAACGATTTAAACTTTATTAGATAACTTTCTCTCTTATAAATGTTTACTATTTCTGTTTAAAATCTTTTATTCGATTTATAAATCAAACTGTCGTATTTAAAACATTGTGCTTAGTTAAACTTTTATAAACTTTATGATATAAAATTTAAACACTGCTACTTTGAAGTAAGTTTTTAAAAATCTATAAGCTTGTATTTTTATTTTTCAATCTAACATCATTTAAAATCTAGTTGTGACATACGTTATAATAGTTTACTTAAAAGCTATAACTCATCCATTATCTAACATATTGTTTTTATTTTATTGAAAAGAAGTAACTAAGTGATATGAATTTTTAAAATTTTTTAAACTTTCATATAAATTATTATTTTAGCTTTAAAAAATATAGCTTTAATTTTTGTACTAATTAACTTAATAGCTAAATCTTATGTAAACATTCGTAAACTAAATATAGTCAGCTTTTATAATTATTAATATCATAATATAATATTTTTACTTTAAAAATTATAGAATCAATACATTTTATAAATAAGTAACAAAAAAAAAGTTAACATTTTCAATACAACAGTGTAGCTCAATACAAATAAAATTACATATCTTAAAATTTAAACGACATTCAACTAGAAAAAGTTATTTTTAATATATAACAGTTAAATTTAAAAACTTTACACAAATTTTTTTATACAAAATGTTTATATTTTTAACTTAATATTTTATACAAACAACATAGATATAATTTATTTAAAATAACTAAACTAGTTTTATCAAATATTTCTTTAAAAAAATCATTTAATAAATAAAGTTAATCTATTACAAAAAACAATATATTCATAAACATAAGCTTACAATCTAAACATATACTTTAGTAATGTAAAGAATAAATATTCTTTTTTCTTTTCTTAGTTTTTGAGCACTACAAAGTGCTTGTACTACATGGATGATTAGCTACTTAAATCTATTAAACTGAGAAAAGTTTTTAGATTAAAAATAGTCATAGTTTTTAAATAAGTTACTACTAGGTACGTCAAAACTATATATTAAAAGAATTTAAGGTTTCAAAATAATAATACTCAAAGCTAATTCAAAACTTGTTTCAAGTTGCTTCAATATATCAAGAATCTAACGTAATAGGGAAATGGTAATTTTGCTTATTAATATAACTTTTCTAGACTTTCCTATTTATATTTAGCACAACTAGACTTTTATAGATTTGAATATAAAGTTAAACTTGTGTCAATGAATCTTATTTGTAAAACTAAGAAAATTTAAACTAGAAAAAAAAACTTATGATAATCTAAGTTAGTATTTCTTATTATTTATTCTATAAACAGACCTATAATAGTCATTTAAAGTAAGGTCTAGTTCAAAATATGACAAAAAATTAGAAAAACAATAGGTTAAGCAACTAGTTTTGTATTTTTGTTAAGATTAAATTATATCAAAAAATGTTCATTAGCATATACAAAAGACTAAATGTAATACAACTTTAAAAAGTATTCAAGTATAGCTTTTAAGTATTCCACTTAAACTTTTTTAGCTTAAAACATATTTAGTTAAAAATGTTAATACTTATTAGGATCGTAAGTAATAACTAATACTCAGCTTGATGTTGTCCACAACTTTTTTTGTTTGTAACAAGTAATTCCACTTGCATAAACACAACAGATAACCATTAATTAGTTGTAGTTTATAATTGAATTTTTCTATGTAGTTTATGAGTTGAACCCTGTCTACATGTTTTCTTTATTAACATTTCATATTTTAATTAAACTAAGTGATATACTAAACATAATAATATCAGTCTTTTTTATTATTATTACTATTATTATTATATTGTTTATTGTGCAGTGTTGGACTCAGGCATCGAAACTTGAGCCACTTAAACAGGACACACAAAAAGAAAAAAAGAAAATAAACTTTTATTGAACATTTTAAGATAAATTATATATATATAGATATAAAAATAAAAAATAAAGTAAAACATACATAAAGTTTAACACAATATGATATACAAATGAACTAAAGTAAAAAAAAATTAAATTCAAAAAATGTTAAACTTATATTTTACTTAGTACACAAAATAAAAAATTTGTCTAAAATCATCGCTTATAAAACAAATTCATAATTACAAAATAAGTAAGTAAACTAATAGTGTGTAGGAGGGAGGCGTAGGGAAAGAATATTTTTTCTTTTGTTTATAGTGGAAAATTAGTGAATTTTACTGGTATTCATTGTATTTAAATTAAATGTTTTTAGCTTTAAATGATATTTTTAAACCTTCTCACTAGATACTATATCCTGAGGTAGTCTGTTCCACATAGCTTTTGCTCAGTGAAAAAATGCGCCTTGTCACTGACTGTTTTGAAAATCATGTTTACATTTTACTTTTAATTTATTAACTCTTAGTTGATGTTTATTTTGGGAAAAACTAAAAAACTGATTTTTAAAACTTTTATACTTGCCATTGATAATTTTGTAAAGAGTTAATAGATCAAATTCCCATCTTCTATATTCCAGCGATTCCAAACTAAGTTTAATCATTCTACTATTATAGGATGTGTAAGATATGTTGCAACGTCTACAAATTTGACGGGTAAAGCCCTTTGCACAGATTCAATTTTATTACTATCCTTTTTCAAATGGGAGGACCAAACTTGGGTACTTTACTCAAGTTTAGGGCAAACGTATGTTTAAAATAGTTTTGTCAGAATTGAAGCAGAATTAGTTGTAAAACTTTTTTAATATTTAATAACATGTAGTTTGTGCAACCTTATATAGATAGTTGATATGTTCATTTAATTTTAAATTTTTGGAAAGATAAATTCCCGAATCTTTAAAAACTTTAACTTCTGGTAACTTGATGTTATTGATTAAGAGCTCAGTTGGAGAAGATTTTTTTTTGTTAATGGTTAGAATTTCACATTTGCTAGGATTTAAGTTTAGCTTTCTTGTTTTTAACCATATGTAAATATTATCTAAAGATAATTGTAATGAGGTATTTTACTGACTAAAGATGTTGGCATAATCTGCAAATAAGCTTAACTTACTTTTAATATCAATGTTTGAACAAATATCATTAATATAAATTAAAAAGAGAAGAGGACCAACTACACCACCTTGTGGTTATCCTTTGTAGATTTTTAAAGAGTTAGAAAGCGTATTATTGATGAGTACTCTTTTTATCTATCATTTAAAAAGTTATCAAACCAATCAATTAAGTTTTCATGTAGCCCATACTGATTTAAATTTTTTAATAATATTTTGTGTGATACTGAATCGAAAGCTTTTTGAGTATCCCTATAAACTACTTTAGTAAATTAATTTTCGAGACAAGGAACTAACCAAGAATGTAAGCCTGTTAACAGTTGAATGGTTGATGAGCGGTTTGGGACAAATCCTAACTGTTTGTTAGTTAATAATTTGTTATCAAAGAGGTGATTGAGAATTTTTACAGATACAATATGTTCATAAATTCTTGAAAAGTCACTTGTTAGAGATATTAGTCTGTAATTCAACGCATTGTGTATATTACCTTTCTTGTGCACAGGAATAATAAAAGATGTTTTCCATTGTTTAGGAACATCAGAAAGTTCTAGAGAGCAATTAAATATTAATGATAGTGGAAAAATTATTGATTGGATAACATGCTTGATATAATAGGGTGAAATGTTTTTTGGCGTTCTAATTGTAAAATCTTTTAGGTCGTTAATTGAACTTTGAATGTCTTCATAGGTTATGAAATATTTTGCACTTTACTAAAATTCTTTTGGGGTAGCTTAAAAAAACTAGTAACTCTCAACTTTTTTAAAGATTTTTTGAAATTTTATGTTAAAAAGTGTGGCTATTTCAAAAATGAAGTTACTGTTTTGATTTTATTATTATCATATGAGAGATGTATGGAACTATTTAACTTAAGTTTAGATTTTACGTAGCTAAAAAACTTTTTTAAATTTGGGTTTTTGCAGAATTTGTTTTTATATTATATAATTTTTTTTTTTAAAGCTAATTTATATTCTTTAGACTTGTTTTTGTATTTTATCAAAAGTGATTTCTTTGTCTTTCTTTTTTTTTATATATTTGCTTTTTATCTTAATAACTTTTTAATATGATATGGATATTTTTACTTTTGTTATTTTTAGAATAAATTGGAACAAAACGTTTTATCGAGATTTGGATTAAACTAAAAAATTGATCATAGAAATGCTGAAAATTTTCTGAATTATTAAAGGTCCAACTACTTTTTGAAAGGAAATCATTTGTGCTTTCAAATCCTGCTTTTTTCTAGTCATCTGAGACTTTTTTAGCAATAGGTACTATTCTATTTTCAATTTTAATTTTTAGTGAAAGCAAGTTATGGTCACAAGTGTTTGTTAATAAAAAAATAGTTGAGTGTGATATGATTCTATCTAAACCAAAATTATGGCAAATTACGAGATCGAGAATGTTACCATACTTATGGGTTGGACTTTCAATTACTTGGGTTAAAAAAATTGTCTTTACAAAAATTAAGTAAACACTCATAGGGTTTATTGAATTCTGTGCTAGGAATCCTCCAATCTAAATTTAGCATATTAAAATCACCAAGAACATAAAAAGAACACTCTTTTGAAAAAAACATTTTAATCATATTAATTACGTTTTGAACAGTCAGTGCGCATCTCGCAGACAGTGGAGGAAGGTAGACACAACAAAATCTTAATTTTATCTTTTTTAAAATTACATCTACACATAGGTATTCAAAATTGATGTAGCTAGTAGAGATAGAATCGTTTTTAACTTTAATAACTTTAAGAAAACTCTTAAAAAGGATAGCAACACCTCTACCCCTACTAGACCTATCACTTCAGTAAATGTTATAGTTAAAAGGACACACTGTGGCATCGTTGACCTTATTAGTCAACCATGTTTCAGTTAGAAAAAATAAATCAATGTTATTTAAATTTATATAGTTCTCTAATATAGAAAATTTTTTAAAACAGATCTTATATTAGTGTAATTAACTTTTAAATAGTTGTTGTTACAATTTATATAGGAAAACTTGTTAGCGTTAAAATTAATCCTATCAGTTAATAAATTTATATACGTTGACGCGCGATTTCCTCCACTAATCCCAGATATCCTGGGATCGGTAGCGAAAGGGCTGTCTTGTTAGTTCAACTATCTTGTTGTTCCTTATAGCATATTTTATATTTAACTTTTTCTCATCAGCGATGACTTGCTTTATTTTAAAATCTTTTCTCAATACTCCGAATGCTTCAATTTCCAAGAAAGTTATGTCAGGGTTTATGTAGACTTTTGATTCAATTTCACCATTAGAAAATTTTCAAATCTCTCAGCCTTAACAGTCTGTGTTTGGATGCTAAATTGTTTAGTTTGATTACAATTGGTCTGATTTTGTTATCTGCAATTTTACCAACTCGATAAAGTGACTTAAATTCTTCTATTTTCATTTTATTTTCTCCTAATACTTGTTGTATAATTTTTAGATCATTTTTGCAATTCTCTAGTGCATTATGAGTTGGATTTTACTTTCTGGAATGTTATGACATTTAATACCTTTTTTCTTTCAGTTTTTGTTCATTTTCAGCCTCTATTTTTTCTGCTACTAGATTTAATTAAGTACTAATGTTTGTGATAATTTCTATTGGTTCACTTTTCTGCATATCGTCCGTATACTTTGAGATTAGCTTCATACTTGTCAAATTAAGAAGAAAATTCAGACTTAAATTCTGAGAAACTTTTTTGTAATTCTGTAATTCTATTTTCTATATTGTCTATTTTGTTACTGCTGAATTCATCTTTTTGAATCTGATCAATGTTATTATCAATGGTTTTACTTTTTTTATTATAACCTTCCTTTAATTTAAGCATCTGAGCTTGAAAACGACTAAATTCATTGTCCTTCTTATTTCCGACTGCAATCAGTTTTTCTTTCAGCTGTTTTCCAATTTTGGAGGACTCAACCAATGCTTTGATTTAAGCTTCAACAGACATTTACTTTTTTATATTACAAAACCTTATTCAATATATTGAATTAAAAGTTTTTATATATTTTTTTTTATAATTATAAATAAAATATAATTCTTTTGACGCATAACATATAATAATTTTATAATTTATTTTTGACTTACTTAATGTTTGAAGTTACTTTTGCCTGGTAAATACTTATTTCTTTGGAGTTTGTTTTATACCTTAATAATATCATGTTGATGTAATAAAGCACTACGTTAGATTTAATAAAGATTTTTTTTTAAATCATTGAAATCAGATAAAACACCTTTCTTTTTGTTAAAAATATTTTCCAAATCAAAACACAATTATTTAATGGTACAAGTTTCATGTTATTAAGTCTTGAGTTAAAAAAAACAATAAAAAGAGTATGCCTCCATAAAAAGAAAAGTGAGTACTAAAAAAAAGGCTTTAAAAGGAACACAAGTTTAAATAAGAAAATTTTTGTTTTTAAAACTTGGCTGTTACCTGCTGTAATATACTGAAGTAAAAATGTTGTAGTGGATGTTGTTTTTTTTAAATATTTATTAATCTATTTATTATTAATAAAGTATTTCATTTGATTTTAAATTTTTTTAGGCAGAGATAGCAAAGTATAAAAGGTTTAAAAAAATTACTGTTATTGTTAAATTTAATATATAAGAATTTTTGTTTTAATATATTTTGTTCTCGATCTAAAATATTGTATTCAAAACGCTTAATAAACCACATGTGTTAGCTTCAAAATGTATTATACATAAAAAGTAGTTTTTAAGTAATTAGAACATCAAATAAATTCATATTTAAAACGACATAACAGTGGTATTTATATTATTAAAAAGTAATAGTTTAAACAAAAGATCAATTCTTATGTTAATTTAAGCTAAATTTTATAAGATTCCTTTTTAATTTTAAATATATGTTTGTACAAAGTTAAAATACTTTTAGACTAAATTACTATATAGAAAAACAGATGGTTAAAGTTTTAAAAATTCTTTTAAATATTTTATAAATTATAAAAAAGTATGATAACAATTGTACTTTGCATGAATTAATAATAGAAAAATGTGTAGTAGCTAGAACTCAAAACTAATTTAAAAGTTCGTGTTTATACTCGAACATTTTAAAACAAGTTAGTATAACTTTGCTCAATTTAAAAAACTTTAAAGTTCTTCAGATAAACGATTCAGTGATTTCAAGTTAATTTTAAAACTAGATTAATTTAAATTAAAAAATTAGAAGAAAAACTATTTTTTCAAAACTAATAAGTGTATGAACACTTCGTTTAAATTTTAAAAAGTTAAAATTAATGCTATTATTTTAAAAAATCCTTAAACCCACAACCAATAGCTTACAGTTAGCGTGTTTTATTTTACTAGGTTTTACTATCAGAGAATTTCGAGCTAACAGTTCGGAAAAAAGAAAATTGATAAACAAATAATATTTTGAAGCGAAATAGTTATATTTTGTATTGCAACACTAAGACTTTAATAATGAAACTATCA
>NW_028139370.1:40247-94478 GCF_965202585.1 Thalia democratica | reverse complement strand
TTTATTTAACAAGTTATTAATATTATCAACAAAACACCTACAACACTTATCAAAAGTAGCATGTAAGTTTATGTATGTTTAAAAAATCATAGAAAAGGCAAACATACTAATATTGTACGTATATTAATGTTAATGTTAAAATTAGCTATTTTATTTTTATAGAAGTATAATATAGTATTGAAAAAATAACTAAAACAAACATAAACTACTAAATTGTTTAACTTTGATTAATTTTCATAACCTATTTAAAATATCTACATTCTTGATAAAAGTCAGCATTAAAGTAAAAAAATATACTGATAAATAGTTTTTGACTACTTTTTATAATCTTTGTATAAAATGTTTTTATAAACATGTTAGAAAGTTTAGAAAAAATAATTTAGTAAATTTAAACTTTTATATTATTTTTTTTATTAATTGAAAATTATCGATAATTTAACCTATATTTAACAGGCACAAATTAAAAGTTTGAAAACTTCAATACAGGTAATTTACAGTATTCATGCTGCTTAAATATGGATATAAAATTCTTAATACTCAGCGAGTTTTACACTCGAGACGTCACTACAATAACTACAGCTCAACAAAAATTTTAATTTGAAGGTTTTAGCGTTTCTATTTTGTTTATGCGCTTTGAATTTTTCGCTTAAACTCACAATACTTTTCAGTCGAACAATTTACTTCGATTAAGAAATACAAACAAGTTTAATAGTATATGTAGTTATTTTTAAAACTGTACAAGTTTTCTGAAAATATTTCCATTCAGAAAAGTTTATGTTTCAACAAATTAATTTACTTTTGTTTTCTGATTTTGATAAAAAATTGTTTACTATTCTTTTGTAGTTGCTTATATTTATTTTGATTCATGTATTATCAATCGGTTGTTTTAAAAACGTACTTGATTTGATATTAATTGAGAATTTTATCAAAACTAAGTCATTATTTTATTTTTAGTCACAATTGAAATAATGATAAACTAAATTTAAGTTACAATTATTAAAGAAAAACTTAAATAGTTTATAAGAAATGTTAATAACAACGAGTTAATTTTTTATATATAAAACAAAGAAAAACAAGTATTTATATACAACAATGTAAAATAAAGCATTTTAAAATTAATTAAAAAATAAGTATAAGTTGGTACAACTAATATAACAACTGCAAACAATTTAAAGAACCTATGAAATCAAGAAATCTGATTAGGTAAAAATGTATTTTAAAGTCAAACGATAAAGTTAAATTAAGTACTATGAACAGGTTTATTGTTATTTTTATTAAAATGTTATGATTGTGTTTAAATTTTTAAAACTTATTATATAATCTTTTATTTATCAAAAGCTTAACTTCTTATAGAAATACGATTGAACTAGTTTTACAAATATTCTAAATCAATTTCTGTAAAAATTTTTAAACAATTCTTTAAAAAACCTTTATTGATCGGCTTGATTTATAAAAAACTTATACTTTTTCCAGCTCAAAAATACCGTGAATTTCAACCAATAGATTTATATTTATTCTAAAAAACACTATGTAAAAACATTGCTTACTTTTTGTTAGCTAAGAAAAAACAATTTAATTTACGAATTCAAAGTAATTTAATTTGTAAAATATATACAGCTTTAGTTACATACATAAATAAAATTATTGTTTAACAAACACCTTTAAAGAAAAATCATTTAATAAATTTTTTTCAATACAAACATTTAAGTTTTGAATTTGCATTAAATGCGCAAGTAAATACTGAGTTGAAATAGAATTTTTAGTACATAATATAAAAATATTCTGTTTTTAACAGAGTCAAAACTATTACAATTCTTTATAAATATATATTATCAACAGAAGTTTGTCACATGGTTTTATAACAAATCTTGTAAGAATAACAGCGCAGTTTCGTATATGACGTCACTATAGTGTAGAAAGCATAGTTTTAAAAAAATGCTCGTTTTTGTGTTTGGTGAAGTAGTTGATCATTGAAAGTAATTGGTAATTAAAGTAAAATTTTTTTGTTATGGTATTTGTTTGATGACGAAAAACATTAAATGATCATATTTAAATTTACATCATTTTTAAACGGATAAAGCTATAAATTTCAATGGTGCTCGATATGATTTTGATATTAGTTAATTCAGATAACACACAAACTTTCAAATATTTAAGTTATAAAATTATACATTTTCATTTTAAAAATTAAACAAAAGCATTTTGCTTTGAAACTTAAACATAATTGTTTGAGATAACAAAACAAAACAAACCAATTCTTATAAAACTGTATATTCAAATCTTTTTTTTAAGGTGAAAAAACACTTTAGGTTTTAGTTTAAATATAAGCTACGACAAACAGAATTACAACAAGCTTCATTATTTTTAAATGTTTTCATATATAAAAAGTTCATTTGAATACAACTGTAAAATTTAATTTCGAAATTTTCAAATTTGATGTAACAGTTTTTTTAATCAATATATGTTTATTCAAGATTGTTTTTATTAAATTTTTATTTATGTTTTTGATTTGAAATGTTCTACAGTCTAAATTTTAGCAACTAAGTTTCAAAAACGTGTAGAACTTCGCAAAATAATTAAAAATTAAAAGTAAATTAATAAAAAGTTAATAAAATTTGATTTAATTTTAAACTACTATTAATTGCAAGTAATGTTTTGTTAGGGAGATAGAAAAATCAAAATTTTCAGAAACAAATCCAAAAAATGAATCACTGGCAAAAACACTAATAAAGCACTGATTATTTATCACTGTGATTAGACAGAGTTCGAATCTGCTTTGTAGGAATAATAAATTATTTCAACAGATGATTTCTACTTTCAAAAACCAACTTTTAACTTTGAAAATATACTTTTCAAAACTGAGTAAACTTTCTACTTGATTGAGTTGTTGATCTATTTGAAGTTTTTTATATCATTTGTAGTTGTGTTTAAAACGATTTGATTTAATAAATAAATAGTTTGTAAGTCTAACGATTTAATCTAATTTAAAAATATTTATAGGTATAAACTAAAATTCTTTCTATGTTATTTCAACCAAAAGTATATCAATCTATTGATCTATTACAGTAACCTGAGTTATTTTCTCTCTTTGGCACTAAAATAAAAAATGTTGTTTAAAAATTACAAAGCCATGTTAAATTAGGGGTTTGATTATTTAACGTTTTTATAAAAAGTTCGTCTACTTTGTGTTATTAGCTTTACCTAGACAATAAAAAATTACCTTTAACTAGATAATATTACATTTATAAATACACTTACTATAGCTTTTGATGTTTCGTATCTTCTTTGTAATTTAACAGAGTCAATATGTATTAGAGTTTGCTAATATTCCTTTGCAACCAATGGGTAGTTTGGTACATAAATTTAAAACAAACTTTTTAAAAACCAATGCGTAGTTTGGCGTATGACGTATTTAGAGCGTTTAAAGTTCATTAAGCTCATTTTTGTTTGTTTTGGATATTTTTAGCTGTTGCCAAAAGTAATATTTGTCTTAAAGTTTATGTAGTATTTAAAGATTAACTTTTATTGTTCTAAAGTTTGTGTTCAGTGATTATAGTTTATGTCTGTGCTTGAAACAAAGGTTAAACAACAATCGATCTAAAACGATTTAACAATCTAATGTTATTTTTTTAATCTAATTTACATAAAATTTATGAAACTACAAAAGTATTGTAAGAATTTTGTACAAAAGGTGAAATTTTATTGTATTTTATATGTTCATTTTTGCTTAAACATTAGTTCTGAACTGAAGTTTTTACTAATAATTTTTATCTAACAATTCACATACTTTGCAATTGGCTATTATTCAGATTATTCATTATAACAAATGTGTTAACATAATATTTTTCTTCTCGTAGTCGAATACTAATATGCGTTTTTTAATTTAGAATTAAAGAGGTTTAGTAATTTACAAGCGTGAATCGAAAGCAACATTATCCTTCTATTAATTACTATTTGGTTTATTTAAGGCTGTTAAATTATTATAATCCTTTTTATTGTTTAAATCAATAAAAAAGTTAATATTGGTAAGAAAATAACTTTTATGTTCAGTTAAGTTAAGTTTATTTTTTTACTAGTTTGCTAATTTTCCAAAATAAAATAAATAACTCATATAGGATTTTTTTTTTTGCTAAAGTTTTGAAACTTTTTCCGTTTCGTTTGATTTAAGTTATTTGCTAGCTTTAAAAAAGGCTTGTATGGGTTTGAACTTTCCTGCCATAGTTCAACTATGTAATGAAACAATTTATCTGTTTTAAATGTAATTCATAATCTTAAAAGAAGTGAAGCTATTTAACTGGTTTTAAGTTTGAAACTTATACTTAAAACTTGTTTTTTAGGAAAAAATTATTTTAAATAGAATATTATTTTTCATAGCGCAAGAACTTTTTGAAAAAAAAATCCAGTGAGACTAATTTCAAAACATCTTACCAATTCGATAATCCTCACCAAACTGTTAATAAAACAGTTAAAACATGTGTACGCAATTTTTGGATCGTTTTTAAGAAAAAAGTCAAAAGTTTCAAGTGTTGTCAAAATATTAAACAACTAAGTTTAAATTGTTTTGAAGTTTAATAGTCTGTTTGTATAGCAAACACATACTTGAAGCTTGTCATAGTATACAGTATAGTATACAAACCTACTTGAAGTTTTTAAGAAGAAATTGTTGATAATGTATGTACATTTAAAGCATCTTTAATTATTGTACCTTAATATTGATTGATGAATAACAACAGTTTTAACTATATTAAACGTTAAGAAAATGAATTAGGTAAAGTTAATAAATTGTGCTACTTTTTAGTAAAATCTAGAATATAAACAAACTTTAGTCATACTATAATCTAAAAAGACAAAAATATAAGGATTAATTACTCCAATTTTTATAAACAGTTTAGCAAGCTTGTAACAGCAACATTGACGATTCAAGAAACAAACTGATTTATAAATAAATTAAAGAACTATTTGAACTTTTTGGAACACTTTTTTTTTCGGGTTGCTACAAAAGCACTAAAATGCCTGGTATTGTGCCGGTATTTATTAAACTTAATAGTTTTCTAAAGAAACCTCTACTTAGTAATTTTATCTTATTTATTCACAATTTTTTTTGTTATAATAAAAAAAAACATTAAAAATATATATAAGTGTACAGAAATTTCAAAAACGGACAAAAGTTTAATAAAGAAGCTTTTTTATTTAAAAATAAAGTATTTCATATTTGTTAGTTTTCACAAAGAGAATAACTAAACTAAATATTTTAACAAACTTTGTTAATATTAATCTAAACTGATTTTATAATACTAATTTTTAATATAAAGTGATTTTGAAGTGAATCATATGTTATATGATGTGAATTAGATTTTCAAATACATTAAACATTAAAGTTAATTGTTTAAAACTAGCTAAAAAAGTCCCTAAAACCTAAATACAAAATACAGGACATCAATAAAAAAACATTTAAAATATTATTTTTTAACTACAACTTAAAGACATATTTAATTATAGTAGTTTTGTTCACTAATAGAATCGTAGGCTTTATTTTTGTTTCTATTTCCTTAGCTTTTACCGTCATTTTATCGTTCCGATGAAAATTATTTTTTTAAACTTATGCCTGTTTTTAACAGGTCAAAAAAACTACAATTTCGATACATTGCAATTGACATCTGCATGAATGACTGCCATTGCAGCTTTGATTTTAGGACAAAACTTTACGTAATTATTCAAACTTTCTACTCGTGACGTCACTAAATCCTTCACAGCTCATATCATTTTGTAAAGTTTTTGAATGTTTTTTAAAGTTCTAAAGTGGTTAAAACGCTTAGCTTTTTCGGTGTGCTTGTATGAATTTTAATTTAAACGATTTAGATTATTTGTAAGTGTTCAAAGTTTATCTGCTTATAAATTTTGACAAGTTAAAATAAACATTTAATAAACAGTAAGTTTTAAATTAGAAACACAGTTTTATTTATTATCAAACTTGTTTATTTTAACAAATTCTTTCTTTTATTAAAATAGACTTACTTTAAATGCCTCACAGTTATATTCTTTATAGTTGCATAGCTTATTTTTGTTTATATTTTTGCAAATAGTATAAAATTTAAAAAAAAAACTAAAAAAAAATTGGTTAAACAAAATGTTAAGAAAATACTTTAAAGATTTAAACGTTAAACAACGTTTTTAAGAAGTTTAAAATAAGTTTGCTCATTTACATACAAAACATAATTTATTCTAAATTATAAATGTATCGTGTTGTAAATTAAAAAAAATCACTTTTGTTTTTAGTCTTCTGTGTTCATTTATTAGAAATTACAATTAAATAAACAAATTAGTAGTTTATAAATTCATTAAAAAAACTATAGAACAACAGTATGACAAACGTAAAAACAATGTTTTTTAATTGTTAAACTACGCTTAAACCGTTAATAGTTTCGTAAAACAAAAATTTTAAACAAAAAAGTTTCGCGAAATTAAAACAAGGAGTTGCAGAAATATCTCGTGGTGAATGGTAATATAAACGTGTTAGCTTTGGTTTGCTAAGATCAAATATATATTTTTTCTACTTAAAACTTTAATAAAAAAACTTTAAAAATTATTGTTATAAATTGCTTTTTGGTTTAAGTTTAGTGTTTATTAAAACAAACACTCAAAAAGTTTACTACAAGAACCTGGTGCTTGAAACAACTTTTTGGTTGTCAAGTTATACATCAAAATTACAGTTTAATGTCTTGTCCGTGAAATCACTTGTAACACATAAATCATAATACAAACTTGAATTTTACAAAAAAAAAATTCAATTAAATATAAGATAATATTTTATCTATAAACTTTAAATAATTAACTTTTGCTTATTTTAACAATTCTTTTTAGTTTTTAAGATTTTAAAGTACTAAGCAGTAAAGTACTGATAAAAAACTGAACTACATTATAAACATTAAAATAAATAATTGTAAAAAAACTATTTTTTTCATGTATTAAAAATCACTATAATTGATTTCTAAAATAAATCAAATCATATTAAAAGTTTAAACATTTATTAATAGTGACAAAACCTTCTGATAATATAGCTTTTTTTTTTATATTTTCTAAAAAAACTAAAGAGGTTAGTAAATAAACAAATGTATAAGTAATTTTCAAGTACTTTTGCATCATCAGCCTTCAATTTCTTTTAAAGTATTGACACAAAAACGTAATCAAATAAAATTTGATAACAATTTTAATCTTACTAAAAAAAACAAAAAATTGGTTAGCCTTATAACTGATTTAAACTTTTATTTATAGTCAATCATTTCTGTTTTATCGTTTGCATAGCTCTCAACGCTCTAATGACGTCATTTTCAAAATCGCGTTTTATTGAAGAAAAATGTCATAATGTTATAGGAATAAATAATGAATGCATTTGGTAAATGTCTTCTAAAGGATGTATTTTTGACTCTGTTAAGTAACAGGTATACTTAACAAATAATGGATATTTTTACATATTAGTTATTTAAAAATAAAGCTACCTTTTTTGTTAAATTGTTTAAACTACAACTGAAATAAAACAAATTTACGTGATTGCTTGTAAGTTACTGGTAGTAGATAGTTCAAAACATTTTTATAAACATAAATAAAAATTTTAGTACTAATTTTTTTCAGAGTTTATAATTTTAATTATGAAGTTTAGAAAACTAATAAAAAATATAATCAAAAATAAAAAAGCTCAAATCATATGTTTCTTTTATAACTTTATAATATCTATATTGTCTGGGTTTAAGTTTGTGAACTTAGTCGAAATCTTAAAATTTGAATAATCTTTAATGTGGTATTTATGGAGACAAAAAGTATACGTCTTAAGTGCATACATATTAAAAATTACCCTTTGGTTTGTACTTATATTTTATTTTCAATATATTACTAATTTTTCAATACTTAACTTATTACTTAACCAGCAATTATTTATCACAATCTTATTAGGTAAGTTAATTCTTAAGGAAAATTAAGTTGCAATCTTATATTAAACTGACAGAAAATAATCAGTTTAAAAAGTTTATAAATGAAAGTAAAATCAATCAAAACTTCAAATAGTTTAATTTTATTCGCAAAATGTTATTGCGACTTTATTACGATTTCGTTACGTCACCAAACTGACTGGTTTTTAAGAAGTTTTAAATGTAAAATAACCTAAAAGTTATAAAATTCTATGTTTATTTGTAAATTAAGAGTATAGTAAGTTTTTTTTTTGTATAAAAAACTTTTGTAGCTTAATTTTGCTTCGTTAAACAAAAACGTGTTTTAAAGTTAGTGATTTTTAACGAAATAAGATTAAGATATTTGGGTGAAAAATCATATTTAAGACAGTTAAATACTCTTAAGTATAAATTTTTGAAAACTACTGAAAGAACTTTAATTATTTGTTTTAATACGAACTATTTTTGCTTGTAGATAAAAAACAAATAGAATATAAAGTTAAAAATATCAAAAAGATAATTTTAATACTTAAAAACGTAAAAATATTAATTTCAAACTTTGTTCATGAAATCGACGAAAACATTTAAACTGTTGGCTTGCTTAAGTGAGTGTTTCATCCTAAACAAATAATGCTTTTTAAGTAATTTAAACTACAATACTATGAAAAATAAAAAGTATTCTCAAAACTTTAATTATTGAAACGATTATCATAAGTATAATATTTTTAAGTGTTTAATGCTACCTTACAAAATTAGATTCACTTTTACTGAATCGCTTTTTCTTTTAAACTTTATTTTAAAGTTAATGTAGACAAAAGAAACAATGTTTGTTAACTAAAGTGTTAAGAATGAAATTTTAAGCGCAATGACTTTGTTTTAAACCAAAAGCAACTAATTGATTTATAAGTTAACAATTTCCTTAACATTTTTATGATAAGCTGGTTATAAACGATCACTCATATAATAAAAGTAATAAATGAATCAAGGTAAAATGAAAAATAATGTAAATTTGTTTTACTATAAATTAATTTGTAGTATAGTTTAAATGTAATTTAATTTTTTTTTATCTTAATTTTTGTTTTGCTTGATACAAATGAGAAAAGTTACTGAAAAAATAATACAGCTTTCATAACTATTTGTACAAACATACTACTTTTAGTATGATCAATTAAGTAAACTTCATATTTAACAAATAAAAGTTGTATCTTGATAAAAAAAATTCTACTTATAACTAGACTTAATAACACACTAATACCAATTCAAAAATTTTATGTAAGTATATTTTAGTTTTAAAATGTTATTATCACTACTACTCGAAATACTTATGAAATAAAATTGTTGAATGACTATTGTTAGTTTTGAAAAGAGTCAAAATAACAAGTTTTGTATAGATAAATTTTTTTAATACACAAGGTAAATATGTTGTAATTTAAAAACATACAAAATTTCATGTCACACTTTTAGAAACTTAACAAATAAACATTTACTTTATCATGCTTTTAAATTTACATACATACATCTAGAATTTAAATATAGTAGTTTAAAATAATTTGTTAGTGTATGCACAAACTTTTAACTATAAATTATTTAGTATCCCTGTTACTTTAATAAGCAAATATTTGTATAGAAACTAGAACATGATCACAAGCGATAAATATTTTTTTTAGAATCTCTTTAATTTAAAACTTATAAAAAATAGCGATTTTTTTTTTTTGCAAATGATGTCAATATAGCACTAAATACTAAAAAAATTTGTTCGCTTTGTCTTATTTTAACTGTTTATGAACGAAGTAGAATTTACTTTAAAACTTAAAACACTGCACTGTTTTTGCATTATAAAACTACTAAAATAGCTGATTTAAACGGATTAAGAGATTGGCAGATAAACTTAGTTTCAAAATTTTTTTATTTTTGAATTAATAACAAATAAATACCACTTATTATGAACTTAGTTCTTAAAAATAGATTAAATTATTTATAAAAAAAAACAAACTAGATCTTTAATTTTTAACTGTATTTGCTGTAGTTGGAAAAAAAAATTGAGAAACAAAACGATAGTGTGAGTTTGCATTTAAAAAAACAATATAAATAAACGTTTACTGTTACTGATAAAAACTATAGAAGTAATTTTTGTTTAGTTTTCGCATTATCTGGAAATGTAAAAACATTATGCTATAATGTATTTAGGTATAATTAATCAATGCTTTAAAATATTTTATGTGTTACTAGTTTTGCTATAAATTACATTTTAGTATTTGAAACAGATGGTACAAAATTCTGATAAATATTTTGTTTTTTTAAACTTTTGTTTTTGTCAAATTCATAAATAAAAATCAAATTTAGATTTTAAGCGGAGTTTTGTTTTTTCATTATTCATAACGTTCATTAGTTTCATTTAAGATTTTATATAACTAAAGTTTAAAGATGGTAATTGATTAATCTACTTAACACAACTTCATACACTTTTATATACAAAACCAAACATTTAAATAAATAATTATATACAACATTTACAATTCTATATTTAAAGCATTTTAGTTTAATGTGCTCATACTTTAAATCAAATGTTTTTTATTTATATATTCTTTTACTTTCATATAATACAAACATATATAAAATTATAAACTACATTTAACATTTGTACTTTTTAGAAAAGTAAACACACGGAAAATCTTATTAAATTACCGATATAAAGTTTTTATAGATGAGTTATTTTTTCATAATTTTTTAGTACTATTACTTGTAAACTATATAAAAAAAACTTATTATTATTTTTTTAAAGCTGTCTCTTTTAGTTAAAAAAATTTTTAAGTGCAAAAGTTTTGTAAAGTTAATTTGAAAGAATTTTCTAAATTTTAGATAAATTAAACGCTTATTTTCTTATTCAGCTTACAGGTTTTACAATCAGAGAAACACCAGTATATAAATTTTAACCAACATATATCAGACTATAACTTATGTTTAGTATAGAGTCAAAACAACAACAATTAATTTAGTATATTAGAAATGTTCTTGTTTTCAAAAGAGATTTGATTAGTTGTTAAACGTTTGCAAGTTAATTTTCTTAAATTATTAATACAAATTTGTTATTATGATATTTACGAACTTCGATATGACTTCAATAAACTCGATGTGTTATAGGCAATTAATTTTTTCGAAGTTGTTATAAATTAAAGTTGTAATTTTTAAAACTCATTAAAGTAATTTATCGCAAAAAATTTCAATTGACGTTTTATAGCCATAACAAGATATATAAAATATTTAATTTAAATACTTATACTAAGAAAGAAGCTGACAAACTAACTGAACTTAAATTCAAAAGAGAAAGTTAAGAATTAATCTTTTTTCCGGAATAATAAAAACTATTGATCTTCAAAATAATTAAATGAAGTATATAGGAGATATAATTTAATAACTTATTATTTCAACTTCAATATTTATACACTTTTGAAATAGAGCAATAAAGTATTTTGTATATATATCAACAAACAAAAACTTTACGATTTATGATTAATAGATTAAATTAATAAATAGTGTCGAAGCCAATTGTTTAAAAATCAACTCTAAATAAAATGTAACACTTAAAATATTTCATGGGTTTTATTTATATAACTACTTAACCAAGTACTTAAATCCTACTCTATATTAAAAGTGTTGCTAACAACTACATTGTATGACTTATAAATCTCTAAAAAGTGTTTTTTTATTTTGATATTGAAAGCTTTTTTACATACTGTTTTAACATAACAATTTATGTTTTTAATGTATTTGATAAGTTCAAGCAATTTTATACAGTTTAAATTACTCTATGTTTAAACTATAGACTACATAAATATGCATTTTTTCAAATCAAAAAGTATAAGGAAAACTAATACATTTTAATTAAAAAAGGTTACTTTTGAAAATATTGAGTTTAAAATTAATTTGAAATTTTACCACTGCTACTTGGCAGAGCCCCAGTATAATTTTCTCTGTAAAGTAGAGTATACAACTTATGTACTAAGTATTTATGCATTTAATTAGAATTTTAAAAACAAAACATAATTTTTGGGATTAACAAAAGATAGCAGTAGAGCGTTAAATGCTCATTAGAATTTTTTTTTTCCTATGACTTTATACTGTAGATAAAAGTATTGATAAGCTTTAAACTGATAATCTTATACTTAGTTTTAGTTAAACTTAATTAATTTTTTGCTGTTTCTTACTGTTTCACAGAGGAGCCGCATATAAAAAGTGAAAAACTATTCTATTTTAATTAAAAATAGTGATTGGCTTTAAACTAGTAATTAAAAATACAACTCAGTGAAACTTAGTATTAACTAATGCTAGTTTTTATTTGTTACTTTTTGCAATACAGAAAACCCGCAACGAGACAAAAAAAAAATTGAAATTTTTATTTTGATTGTCTAAGTATGAGTTTATCAAAAATGTTATAATCTTAAAAGGTTACAATCTGCTAACTATTAAATCATTTTTATAAATGAAAAAAAATAAAATCAGTAACAAAAGAGTAATCTACACGTTTTAGACAGAGTTTCTTTTAAGGTTTAAAGAATTGAAGTAGAATGTTTTTCTGAACCTTATGTTTAAAACTTATTTAGAACAGCGGATTCTAACACATGTCGTCAATAAACCATCACTGACAATATGTTTTATTGTTTTTTTAACTTGTTTTTAATTTTATCTTCAGGTGGTGAATGAAATTTGCTTTTTATCGCTAGTTTGTGTATAATTATATCGCTATGCTAGGGCGAATCTTTAAAAACTCTAAAAATGATTATAGTTTACGCTTAAAAAATTAATTTTCTCTAAGTTTGACCAAAGTTTATGTAATTTTGATTTTCTGAGACTACTTCTTAGTAAGTATAGCAGTTGAAAATTAGTTTTAAAACAATAAATATTGATTTTTTACACTAATTTTTCTCTCTGTGTTAACTTATAAGTTCTAAAAAATATACAACAAAACTAAACTTAAATTAATTCTGCAAGACTAAAGTGTTTATCCTCATTACTATACAACTTAATTAAACTGAAGCTTTGAACTTAATATTTTTATTTTACTTATTGCCCTTGCTAAAAAACTTTATAAAGCTATGTGTGTTTAAGTTTATTAGAATTATTGTACCACATTTTTATAAAGTTAGATATAACAAAAAGTTCGTCAGAGGTTAAGAAACTGTGACAAAAGCAAATGAATTATATGTGTTATAGAACTAAGTAACATATGTTTAAATTTAAAATAAAACAAGACATCCATATAAATAATAACTCTATAATGTGTTCAGTTAAAAATTGATCAATAGTTATTAGGCATACCTGTTACTTAACAGAGTAAAAGTACTAGGTTTACTGATAATACTTCTAGTTTTTTCCGTACTGCTAAGTTTTTTTACAGCGGTTTAACAATAAAATTTACAAAAACGATCATTTTTTTGCGTTTACGTCACTAGAGCGTTGAAAGTTTAATAAAAAACATTTGCTTATTTGAACTTTGTTAATGGCTGATAAATCAATAGTACTTAGCTAATTTTTTTTTCGAATTTTTAGTTTTTTCATAAGTTAAGTATGATATTATTTTTTTTAGTTTAGAGTTGTTGCACAATGTTTGTCATGGACATAATTTGTACTGTCATTCAAAAGTGTCTTCGTCCGTATTTGACCCATTCCCATAAAATATATATGTTATCTACTTGCTTCAATTATGTAGTATTACAACTTGTTTATTTTAATAATCGTGGTATAACTATAACGTTTATAACGCAACGTAGCTAAGCTATCAATTAAAAAATATCTTTTAGTTAGTTTAAAGTTTGCTAAAGTGATGTAAAAATTTTTAGTAGGAGTTAAATTTAAGATATTTGTTTGAAAGTTAAAATCTAACGAAATATTTCAACAAAAACTTAAAGAGCTACATAACTTGTAGGCAGAAAAAGTTTTTCTAACATATTGTTTTCTTCTTTCGATTATAAACTTGTTTTCTGCAATATCACGATTTAAAATATAAATCTATTTATAAACGTTGCGAAACAAGTAAAATTTACGATGAAAATAGTTTTTTATTTTGGATTTCTAAATCAAAGGATAAAATTAGTTTAACATATAAAATATAGTATCTTTAAATAAAAATACAAAATTAAAGAACTTTGAAGTTGCTTACTTGAAAAGCGAAATTAAGCGAACTAAAATAGATTTTATTTAACAATCTATCATCATTAACCAACTAACACTTACAACTCTTAAGTAGTATGTAAGTTTCTGTAATTTTAGAATATCATAGAAAAGGCAAACATACTAATATTATATTTAGGTCAATTTTAATTTTAATAATAGCTACTTTATTTTTATTACTATGTTAAAAAGTATAGAAAAAGAAACTAAAATAAATATAAACTTCTAGATTGTTTAACTTCGGTTAGTTTTTATAATTGACCTAAAACTTCTACATATTTGATAAAAATCACCGTTAAAGTAAGAAAATATTGATAAATAGTTTTCGACTACTTTTAATAAATTTTATTTAAATTGTTTTTATAAACATATAAATATACAGAAAAAGTAACTTAAAAAAATACAAACTACTACATTGTTAAACTTTGACTAATTTTTTAAACTTCTTAAAAATTTATCTTCGTTTGATAAAAATCTATTATAAAGTTAAAAAAAAATAAATAGGGACAAATGGTTTTCGTCTACTGTTTGTTATCTTTATTTAATTGAATACATGTGTTTTTGTCAGCATTCAAATTTATAATTGTGACGCTAATCCATTTCGATTATTTTTAAATAAATATTTACTAGCTTAAAAATTATCAAAAATTTTACCTATATAACAGGTGCAAATTAAGTGCCAGGAAGCTTTATATTAAGATACTGTTCAATTTTAATGCCGGTTTTATATAGATTTTAAGTTATTTATACTAGCAATTTTCTATTCGTGACGTCACTACAGTAATGACAGTGCAACACAATTGTAAAATTCTTCAAAATTTTCAAACGTTTATGGATTGTTCATGCGCTTTGCATATTTTCTTTGTTTTCAATATTTCTGAGTCTAACAATTTACTTCAATTAAGAAATATGAACAGTTTTATTAGCTTATGTAATTTTTGTTACAACTGTACAACTTTTCCTGAAAATACTTCCATACAAAGCAGTTTATATTTCAACAAATTAGCTTCACTTTTATTTTGTGATTTTGATAAAAAACTTGTTTACTGTACTTTTGTAACTTAAATAATCAGTTGTTTTTAAAACGTACTTGTACAAAAAGACGTATTTTTTGCAAATAACTCCCACTCATCAATTCAAATATTACAGCTTTTTAAATCGCACTATGTATAAGATATTTTTTCTCTATGCACAATACGTATGTAACCGATTTTGGCTGATAGCGGGCCTTTTATATAGACAGTTTATAAAAGCAGGTAACTGAAATTTTTCAACATTTATTTAATTATTCTTAGTATAAGTTTTAAAAGAATTATAGTCTAAACTGGCTGGTTTTAAAACTACTTATTAGATAAAATAATTGACGAAATGTTTGTGAACAGCGTAAAAAATAGTAAAACTGCTAGGTAAGCAAGTACCTGTAGACCACATACTAGATGTGTTAACTGTGCTATTTAGGTTTGATTAAATTCGTAAAATAAATGGTGAATTTACTGTTTGTGACGTCACTAAACAGTTTACAGCGCAACGTTTTTTAATCTTCAGTAGCTTTATAAGTTTAGCTTAAACTGTTCCGTGTGAAAAGAATACTAGAGTTTTATCAAGGAAAATATATAAACATTTTTGACCTTTGTAAGTTATGTACTTTTTTAGCATAAATGTTAAATGTTGGTCTTGATAAGAAATTACGTTGTTATTGAACTTAAGTACGAAAAAAGTTTTGTTTTTGACATATGTGTATCTTCTTTGACCATAACTATGTTTTCTGTGGTCTTATACTTAAAGAAGACAAGTTTGTAATCAAACAATAAGTATTTAGTTACTATTAGATTTTCGTTTAATTTATGTTTTAGAAAGTATACGATTGTAAGAAACTGTGTTTGGTTATGTTCTAATAACTTAGAAGACTACTTGAAAAGAAGTGTTAAAAATATTTCATTGCAATTTTATTGTAAATTAAAGGACAAATTTGTTTTAGTAGACTATATTTATTGCAAGTTTTAATATTGTTTTTCATAAAGAAAATCAATGAACTACATAACTAAGAATTTAAAGTATAAATAACATATTACTATTGTTTTACCTAAACATCAGTTTCAAAAGACTAGTTGATTGGTAAACATGTTTTCAACATTATTAATTAAAATCTCGGTCACTTTACAGAGTCTAAATGGGTTAAACAATAAACAGTATCAGTCTATGTGCTATTAAAATTTATTCATTGTGTTTAAGTAACAAAAAGAAAGTTTTTGCGTATAACGTCAGTAGAGAGCTAAGATATCATTAAAAACTTGGCATTGTCTACCTTTACTGTTTATAGGCTGAGCTTATTTCTATGTTTAAATGTTTATCCCTATGTTTCTAGCTTGTATAGTTAATTTATTACTTTTAAAGTATTAAAACTGATAAATTTTAAAAAAATTCGAATGTTTAAACAAACTCAGCTTTTATTTTCTAAAGTTTAAAACATCTTAAAAATTTATTATGTTAACAATTATAGTACTAATTTATTTATAAATTAGAAAACTGAATAGTTGTTTTAAGTTTCATTATATATAACGCAATTTTTCGCTATTATCAAAATAGTTTTGTATCAACTACATGTGTAAAAGACCTTGCAAGACTTTAAAAAACATGCAAAATTTAAAACATAAGCATAGAGAGTTTAAACAGTATCTAAAAGACTTGAATAAACTCTAATCGGGTTAGTAAATTAACTTTTTCAAGATTATATTTTAAATACTTTGTTATTTAGTTATATTGTGTAGTCCATGTTATTATTAGTTTTTTACCTTCTAAGTGTTGATCAAGTTTTTGACTTAAAATTGTCTTCATAAATTATTGCTATATTGTATATTCAAATATAATGTAAGCAAATTAACAAACGATCTCGAATTCTCAACTCCCTAGTGACGTCATGAAAGAAAAAATTGCTCTTTTATCAATTTCATTGTTAAATTGTTTTGAAAATTGTTAATTGTTACTACCATGATCATTTTCTTATTTACTGAAAATAAGGCTTAATTTCTTATTAATTGAATGGTGGTGTAAGTAAACTTTATCCACCTCAGTTAAATTTTTAATTAACAAACGAACTTGAGTTTTTATTAATGACGTCACGAGTGAAAAAATAGCTCTTTTTGTCAGATTCATTGGTAATTATTTTCAAAAGTTAGTACTTTCATTATTATGAACTTAGTTATTGAAAATAAGGCTACAAATATTTTAACCTTGTCAAAAAAAATCATAAAAAGTAAAATAGTAAAGGTAAAAATGTCATAATATTGAATATACTAAACATATAACCATATATTACTTTCAATAACATATCTGTTTTTAAGAATCACATATCTGTTGAGTTTTGCATCAACTGTTTTACCAAAATATTTGTACAATGTGTATTGTAACTGTTAATTTAAAGCATCTTAAAAAATATCTAGTTTAAAATATTTAGCATTATTGATACTTTTTTAGTAAAAATCGATCTATGCGAAAACAAAACGCTCTAGTTTTGCATATAAAATTAGTGTTTACGAATTTAAATTTCCTAGAAGGTCGTTTAAATGGGTGTATAAAAACAAAATTTTACCTGTGTTATAGTTTGTTTATACAGTTTTGAGAAGTTAAACTATAAAATAGTAGCTTTCAAATGAAGTTTAAACTGTTTTGTTAACAACTAATCTCTTTTTCTTAAAGAATACAAAAATACAAGTCAAACACTAAAAGACAATTAAAAGTTAAAAAGATTAACACAAGCGAAATTTATACGATTGATCAAATTGATAATTGATCCAATTGTTAAGGTAAACAATAATTTTGTGATACTATCAAATATCACCGCGAACAAATATTTTTATAATGAGCTATCAATTCTCTAGTGACGTCATACGCCAAAACACACGCTGTCAATTACGATTTTTAATGTTGTTAAAATCTTTCTATATTTTACGAAGTTAATTGTTAAAGTACTTGAGATCTTTTGAGACTTTTAGACCTGTAACGGCTAATTAAGAAACATTTGATTCTGCCAGATGAAAGAATATAAACCAATTTTCGATAAACAAAAGAACTTGTTTTAACTCATAATTTACTCTTATTTTGTCTAATATAAGCTTTAAAGTTATATTTGAGAAATATTATTGGTAATCAGTTTTAAAAAAGTTAATAAAACATTTAAAAGATTTTGTATTTTTTGATAGTTGAGAAAAGCTTAAAATATTATAACACGTTTGAAAAAAAAAGTTTTATGTTTAACCGTTTTAGTTTGAAATATTACTTTTGACCTGAAGAAATTTGATTTATTACTAATTTATTTTATTTATGCTTTGTTAAAACAATTTTTTACATACTTGTAAAAAAAAAATAGCATTTTAAGTGTAAAATTACTTTGTTTATATGTAATGAAATGGGTGTAATCGCATTTTCAGAATGTGTTTAAGCAATTCTTAACTAACACCCTGATTCTATTCTTAAGTCTAGTTACTTAAATATGTCGATAATTAATTAAAGTATGCAAAAAATTTTTGCGAACAGTTTTTTTTTCATTTATATTTTATTAATTTTTAGATTTACATACTAAGTTTGTTTAAACCAAGTTAAACTGTTTTAGTAAACAATTGAATTTATTCGATTATATATATTAAATATTGGTTAGCTGTTATCGTTTATAACTTAATACATTTTTTTAATTTAATTATTTATTTATTAAGCAGAAAAAAAAACAAAGAAATTTTAAGTTTTATAGAGTTTTGAACGAAAATGTTAATGAACTTTAATTTTTAAAATAAAAAATTTAAGTACTGTCCTTTTTATTTAATACTAGCTTTTTATATTATTTTACGTTTTTATAAATTGTTTAAAACTTACAAGAAGAGTAAAGTAGACATATATAACTTAATAACTTAAAATTAGAACACAGTTTTTGCTTGAATAAATAGCAAATTAAAAAAAAAGTGTTTTCTGTTTTTTGTACTTTAAATTGAAAGTGTAGTAAAAAAAGCATTAAAAATGCTAATTTAATTATCAGCTCCAAAAGATTTAGATAAAACGTATTTGTATTATTGTTTAAAAATAACAAATTTGTTTGTTTTGTTGTCATTAATAGAAGCACAGTTTCATTAAAATATAATAATCTCTACTAACCTTGATAATAAACATTTAATACAGCACTGATTAATTTTGCCTGTTGTTTTATATGTTCAAAAAAATACACTGAAATTTATTCTTTGACAAAAATTTTGAAAATTAAAACACCTTATTATATTTAAAGAAAACAGTTATGCTTTTACATGAGACGTCAGTAAAGCGTCTACAGCGAAACAGATTTGTTAATTTATTTAAGGTGTTATTGTTTATACGCTTTGTTTTAACAAATTATTGTATTCTACCCAGAGCAGCTGAGCTGAGTTTAAAAAAGTCCACTATTCTTTTAATATTGATTGATTAACTTTGCCTGGATTTTGACAGGTTCAAATAAAATGCTAAGGGATGCAGATTGGTATAATATCACATTACAATAAACCTTATTATAACAATAAAATTCGTTGTTTAAAACTTAGTTTTTTTATAGTGACGTAACAAAAACGTTCAGAGCACAACATTTACGCTTACATTGCTGATTCATACGCCTTATTTAAAAATCAGTAGAGCAGCATAGTTAATTTAAAAATTAAAATAGTGCAATGCTTAATATTAGTGAATCTTGTTGTTATTGGTAGAATTTTATAAATGCAACAAAACTGTAGTGTAATAAATAGCAAAGTTATATCTAACTTGCACTTTATTTGAATTGAAACAAAAAGTTGTGCTTTCAAAACAATTGTTACTAGACAAACCATGACTGTTTTATTATTAGAGTATATATTATTCGGAAAGCTTAAAAATTCAAAGAAAGTAAAAAACAAATATCGTAATTTGAAGACTAAGAAAACTACACATGTATGCTATGAAATGTACAGAACGTAATTAAGCTTTTGTTTAAAACAGTAACTATATTGAAAAAAATTTAAAAAAAAAGTTTTTATTTTACAATTCTTCTCTTTACTGGACTAAACTTAGGTCAGTTTATAGCCAAAACTTATAAATTTTACATAAATAAGAAAACCGTTAATTTGTTGCTAATACTACTTGTTTGTGCTGTATATCTAAGGTTTAACAAAATCTAATTAACACTCAATAAACAAATATGATTTAAAACAATTTTAAATTGTAATTAGTCTTATTGCGATCTCATTCTACCATGTATTTATTGAATTAATTTTTTTGGGAATAAATTTTGAAAAGTATAACAAAAAGTAGTTTAAGTACAACTCTGTGTTTTATATTAATAAACCTTGAATATAGAGTTTGAACTGTAATGAATAAAAAATTCACATTTTAATCGTAGTTAAAAACCTGAAAAAACGCAATTAATACATTTGGATTTAGCGTTTTACAACTAAATAATTTTGTTTGCTTTCAATGTATAAATATCAAATTATTTCTACGTTTATTTCTTAGTTTGAGTTTCAAAAAATTTAAAGTTTACGGAATCTTAATTAAAATCACTTATTAATTTAAAAATAAAAAAGCATCCCTGAGAGCAGTACATTAAACATAGTAAAATAATATTGCCAAGTCAGCAATCATGCTAGTTGATCAGAATTGTCGATTAAGTTTGTTAGTAAACATAAGTAATTCATAAAAACAGCAAGTTTACTATCCGAGTCAAAACAAAACAGTTTAAAGTCCAAAAATTGTAAAATGTGTATTAAGCTGTTTTATAAGCTTTTTTTAAACTTTTTTATGAATAGGACAGTTAAGTTTAGTTTAGTAATATAAATTATCCATTTTGGACATTGTAACTTATGCAATTATTTAACACAAAAGTTTTTCTTACGATATATTTCGAAAATACTGAGCTTAAGTTATAAATTAGTACTTCAAAACAAAAAAAAACTGAGTTACTTTGCTAAAACCTACTGTTTTCAAACTATATAAAAATAATTTTAAATAAGGTTAGATTTCTTAAATACATATGTTTAAGTCATCATTAAGTATGAGCGCATTAGTAAGTACAAAGTTGAGAATATTAATTTTTAATTTATTAATGGAAAAAAAAATTTCATCAGATTCAAAGTTAATTTCTTCATAACCAAACACAAAGCAAAATTATCAGCAAATGTTTGTCACATGGTTTTAAACAAAATTTGTAACAAATAACAGCGTTACAATCGTTAAGGGGTTTTAAAACTATAGTAACTTTCAAATATTTTTTTTACCAAAGTAAAAAGTATATAAAAAAGCTGTTTAAATTTTTTTATTATATTCAATTAAAACTTATTAGTTATCTCTGTCACTTAACAGAGTCAAAAATATTAGTGAAGAAAAATACTACTTATAGTCAGTGAGAATTACTACAGTGGTTTTACAGTAATAAATGTTAAAATCAGCCAACTTATAGCATATGACGTCACTAGAACTTTCATATCAAAAGATTATAAAGAGAAGTTTGTTCGCTGTGGTTTTTTTTTGCTACTGTAAAACGTAATAATTTACTAAACTTATATAAGTTAATATCCGAATCTTATAATAAGTTTTATAAAATTCGAAAATGGTTAATTTAAGCAAATACATTGTGTTTGTATTGTATGTCTATTTTTTAACAAATTCTAGTTAACATTTAATAAACAAATATAATTTTTAATTATTATATACTACATATATGTAAAAAAACTGTAAATGGAGTGTATAGTTTTTATCTATTTTTTAATTTTCTCTGCGAATTGTTAACAATAAATATGACAATATATTCAGTTATGATTTTAATCGAATTTTATAAGTTTTTAAACAACTCT
Source organism: Thalia democratica (assembly GCF_965202585.1). Lineage (NCBI taxonomy): Eukaryota > Metazoa > Chordata > Thaliacea > Salpida > Salpidae > Thalia > Thalia democratica. The sequence goes on along the minus strand of NW_028139370.1, from coordinate 72,535 downwards.
AGGTAAAAATAATATGGTTTTACAAATTGTCTTTACTTGATTAAAGTAAGGATAGGCAACGTGCAACCATGGTTAGAAAATTTGCTAAACAATAGTAAAGTAGAATTCAGAAAGGTAAAATTGCTACCCTCGAGTGTATAAATTATAACCAAAGTTATTAAACTAGTATTTGTGGGTCTAAAATCAAAGGCAAACAAAAAGTTTAAAAGTTATCATATACAACAACAAAATTCATTTCAAAACGTTTTGAAAGTTTTCTTAGATATTTTTAAGATGTTTTCATTGAACTATAGCATCAAGCACATTTAACTTTTTTTTTTGAATAGATTACTTTGCTTTTACAGTGGTATAATAACAATATTTACTTTTTATAAAAAAGCTTTTGTAACACTTTACAATCAATATATACAAGTTTTAAAAGTTCTTGAACATTTTTCGATTAAAAATTTTAAACCGTTGTAATTTAAATATTTTTTTGCAGTTTTTCGTTTAAATCTAATTTCTAACGAAGAACTTTAAAACTTTAAAATGTGTATACATTTGATTAAAGTTTTTGCAGACTTTTGTGAACACATTTCTAATTTAGTTAGTTACCTTTTGTTATAACACCTATGCTTTCTAAACATAAAAAAAAACACTTGTTACATTACTGAGTATAAATTAAAAAATATATTAAACATGTAAATTAGAAATTAAAACTTTTACTATCGTGTTATAAACTGCATAAGCTATGCAAGTGTTTCTGCAATTGTTATTACAACATTTGTTTAAGCATGTTTATTTACACTGACAAAATTACTGCGCTGTTACCATAAACTTGTATTTTAATAGATTTAAAATATCAAGAAGAAAATCTTTAGTTTTTAAAAAGATATATAATCGTTACAAGTCTTTTTACATGTTTTTTTCTTTAACTACATTGTTACAGAAAAAGTATTTTGTTTAAACTAAAACCCAAATACATATAAAACATATTTGTCAAAAATAAAGTTGGGACGTTTTATTAGGAGCACAGCTAATTAAAGTTTACGCCAACCACGACTACATGTAAAAAGTTGATTAAAAACCTGCAAACATGCATTTATTCTCAGCGCTATAGTGACGTCATGTGCAAAATATCCTCCCAGTTTCTTTAAAATAACTTATAAATTGTTGCAGTAATTATGACCGATTGCTAGTATAGTTGATTTTGCGTTTTCAATTTTTGCTCTGTTAAGTGACGGAGAAACTTTATTTGTAATAATTAATTATTTGTGCATAATTGAACTTTTTGGTTTTAAATTATGTTTTTTAAATATAAGCATTTGTTATTTAACTTTATAAATACCGTACAACTTTAGTTTTTTGTTGTAGTTTCCAAACTTTGACATACTTTTTTGGTTAAACATAGTAAATTTGTACTATTATCAAAATTTGATTAAGTTTACTTTTTTTTTATTTTCAAGCAGTAAATATATCAACTTTTAAAGTCATAACAAGTTTGTGTTAACGTTTTAAACAATTGATGATGTTAGTTTATAAAATTAAGATAAACCGTTTTACAAAATATTTAAAAGTTAAATTATGATCATGACAGTACTTTAAAATTTTAGTACTAGTCAACTAGTATTTACAAAATTCAAACAACTTAGGTCATAAACTTGTCTCATAACTTTTTTTTTTAAGTTGCTTTTGCTGGATTGTAAGTATTTAGTTTAAACAGTTTATTATATGTTATTGAACAAAATTTAGTTGATTAATACATTTTTCGTTTATTTTATTACTGTTTCAATCGTTAATACTTAAAAGAGAATAATTTATTATTCTTTATTTGTTACAACTTCGTAAACTTTAGTTTGAATATTAAATGTTAAATATTATAAACGTTTTAGTGAGTACTTTTAGTTATTTAAGTTTGAGTTAGTTGCTAAAAAATATATTTATAAAAGCTTTTAATTATAAAATTTGTATTTTAGTAATACCATTTTTATAGACCTTTGTATCATCTAAAATATAACAAGTACATGTTTACTGTTAGTTTTCTTTAGTATATTTGCTAAAAAAACATTTAACGATATAAAAAAAACTTGTCAATAAATATTTAAACTTTATAAAAAGCGTAACAGAATTAATTTAATTCCATAAACAATTTTACTCGATTTATTTTTGAACTTACATACAGTATAATCATAAATAATAAATATATAAATATTCTTAGTTGCAAATATTGTTTGGTAATGAAGATTCAAACATAAAATTTTAGAAAAAAAAAAATCAACTGATTACAATATTACCATTTTTTCCACTATTTAACTAATAAGAATAGATATTAGTAAATTTTTACAGTTCTTATTACTGTTTTTAATGTATTGTCTAGTCCCTGTAATTTAACAGTCCTTGTATTTTAGATTTCTAATTAGAAGTTTTTTCATAATACAGCTCGCCACATGAATTTATAACAATTTTTGTAAATAAAAGATTAGAAATTAACATGTGACGTAATTGTTGCGTTGAGAGGTCATTAAAATATTTTTGTTAACTAATGCCAAAATTTTTCTTGAGGCTTTCTTAATATAGTTTTTATTGTCATTCAGTTTATAAACAGTAAGTATTTTTTGTGTCTGTGCTTAAATTAAATAAAAATTATTGATTTTTTTTTATTTTTTAAAGTGTAAGTTTTTCATGCTTTTCAACTATAAAACTGATAAAAATGTTATGACGTCACTACAAAGTTGATAGCTTACAGTTGTTTTTTATTTTGCTTACTGAAAAAAAAAACTTAAAGTTTTAAGCTTGAGCAAACTCTAAAACTTTGTTTATGTTAACAAACGTTTTATGATTGCATGTTTTGTATACTTGTTGATTATTTCGTATATCTATGTTTAGTAAATACAAAAAATAAAACAAAAAAGGAATACGATTGCAACGCTCACTATATAACAACATTTATAACTGTACTTTTCACTTTGACAAAATATTGTAAAAATTGTTTGCCAAGATCGTTTGTTATAAGTTTTTCTGATTTACTTTGTAGGTTTTCTAAAATTTACAATTATTTTCGATAAATCAGTTACAAAAACTTGCAAAATAAATTTCTGAATATTAAATTACGAAATTAATAAGTTTTATATTCATAACTTTGATTAAAATATTAACAAAAGCTAGTTATAAAAAAAAAACAAAGTATTTATAAATAGATTTAAACAAATATTTTCTAAATGAGTGAGTTCCCAAAAAGTAGCTTTTAAATTAACATATGAAAGTTATTGAAATATAGGAAGATAATTCAATGTTTAATTCTAAAAAAAAGTTTATAAATTAATATATCAACATAATTTATGATCAAATAAAAAAACAATAATTAGAAAAACAAAAAAAATATTTGTTTTAAAATAGAGGTTTTAGTTCATTTGTAGAAATTTTTACAACTTATTTATCTTCTTTTTAGATAAAAGAATTTTAAATGGAATATTTTAGTTCAAGTAAGTTCAATAAATTCTAATTTGTAAGTACGTATAACTTTTACACAAAAACATTAAAACTTTATTATATTTTTCTTTAACTCAATTATAAGTTAAACATTGATCGAAATAAAAGAAAAAAAAAAAAACTAAATAAAAGAATTTACAAACTAACATTAACAATCAAAATAAAAAAATAACACTTTGAAAATTTTAAGGCACATAATTAGTTTGAACTAAAATATTTAGTACATGCGTTTTCAACTTAAATAATTAAACAATAAGTTTAACCGTAAATCTCTTTTTATTAAGGTTGAATATGTTTTCTGTCATTAAACAGAATCAAAATTTTATCAATTTCAGCTGATAACAAACTATCGTCACTACAAGAAGTATGTTCATGTAAAAAATCTTTGAAAAAATGCGATTAGTTTTGAATGTTACGTCACTAAAGCACTGTAAGCTAATTGAGAAAGTTTTTGTTCGCAATAGTTTTTGTTTTTATTGCAAATAGTAGCAATTGATTATAAGCTTAAATGGGTTGTAGCCTGATTACAATTAAGAATTTGACTTCAATTTAATAATATGTAATCTTTTTATAGGTAATGTTTATTTTATGTAAAATATTATTTTTTGTTTCTGATACTTCTAAACAAATATTTGTTTAAAAACCTATTGAGTATTAAATTTTTAGAATTACTGATATAAAATAAAAACATTTCGCACAAGTTTGAACACGTTTGTATTTTATTTACGTTGATTTTTGTATTTTTTGTATGTTTAAAGTTTTAATAACTTTTTTTTTTCACTACATAAAGTAAGAAAATAAACTTTTGACTTGTAATACTTGTGAGTAGTAATTTAATAACATTTTAAAAGATAAAGTTATATCAGTATCAAAACACTACAAAAGAAAGTTTAAAAAATATTTATTAACCTTGTTTTTTAAATCTTAAAATTTCATTAATGTTTAAAGACCTATAATTCACAAAAGCTGATTAGGTGAACATGAAAACTTACGAACTAAACTTTCTTGTCACAAACGTAAAGCACTTATATTCAAATTCAAAAATTCGAATAAGTTCCTTTCATTAAGAATTTTAAAGGTAAAAATGTTACTAAAATTTAAACTTAAAAACTAAACTTTCTTGTCTTAAAAGTAATACAATTATTTTCAAGTTGTAGAAATCCCTATAAATTTCTATCATTAAGAATGTTCAAGGTAAAAATATTACTTAAAATTTTTAGCGATAGTTGCAACAACTACTTATACAACATCCCTGTTACATAAAAGAGTAAACTAATCAAAGTTCTGTCAGACTCCTAAATATAGCAGTAGACCAGCAAATTTTCTTAAATAGTCGACAGTAGTGTTCGATAAAATTGTTTTAAAATGACATAACTATAGCATTGAAAGACCGTCGAGCAAACATATTTGCTGTGGTTTTGTTAACTTATTCAAAACATAATTGACTTAAACCTTAGAAAATATATATTTGGTTTAAAATATTATATAATCACTATATTTGTTTGTTTTATAACTGTTTTAGTGTATTTAATATATAGTTTTTTAGGTTTAGTCGTGGTTTCCCTTTAAAACTTGTAAAAAAAAAGAATTAAAAAAGTTTTATTAAAAAAATAAGCCCTTAGAAACAATCAAAAGAAAGTTTGTGTATTGGCAGAATAACTTTGAAAAACATATTTTTGATTATTAAACTGAAAGGCAGTTTTTTTACAACTTCGTAATTTTAGGCATAATAATTAATACAGAAGTTTACTGCTTTTTTTGTTTTTATTTAAAAAAATTTTTAAGCAACATTTTTCTACCTAGTTTATAACATTTTTTGAATGGAGAAATTAATAGATTGACAGAATATTGAACAGTTGAAACAAAGCGAAATTTCTTAATTAGCTCTAAATGCTTTAGCGACGTCATATACAAATACTCAATATTTATTTTTCTAACACAGCCAATATAATTAAAAAACTAACTACAAAAAAGTTTGAACTCTCTACAATATTCTTTCACTATGCATTAGTAATATTTGGATCTAATAAGTGACGTGAATAATTAATCGGTAGTAAATAATAATGTACAAATATTAACTAGTTATTATAATTTATTTTTTGGAGAACTTACAAAAGTTTGTAAACTAATGTCATAAATATTGAATAAGTATTTTTCTACAAAACTTAATAATCTTTAATTTTTTTCTTTGTAAAATTCAAATTTTATAAAACTTGTTCAACTGTCTAAACTTAAATTTAACTTTAATTTATTTACAATACTTTACACTTTTCGTAACAAACACTACGGCATAAAAAAATTTAAAGCGCAACAAAATATTTGAAATGTTCGAAGACTAATGTATAGTTTAATTTTAAATACTTTATTTAAAATACTTTTTCTTTTGTTTTGAAAGTTATCCTGACATTTTAAATAGTTTTACAACAAAAATACATAATTTAAACATGTAAAAACATGTTTCTACAAACTAGATATAATTAATAATGATTGATGGAATAACTTTGCTAAAATGTGTATATAACATTTTATATAACAGATATACATATATTTAAAAGTAAATAAATATATAAATATTACTGATTTATATAAAATTTCTTAAAAAGCATTTTGACTTAAAACTCGTTAAATAAAAATGAAATTGGTAATACAAAGGTTTAAGTTAGTACCATTAATATAAAATACATTTAAAAAATATTTATAGACTATTAAAGTTAATATAAGACTTATAGTTTGACAGTATCGGAAACTTTTAGTTAGAATGGTAATTCATCAAGAAAATGATTATATTTAATTTCAATGATAATGCTTTTCTTTAAATCAAAAATTAATTATTTATAACTCTGTATATAACAGAATCAAAAAACTTTGATGATACAAAAGACCGAACAAAAAATATTTATTATTACATTGCTTTCTTTTTTAACAATAATTTATTTTTAAACAGCAAGGTTTTAACTTGTGACGTCACTAGTTTGTTCAAAGCGCGGCAAAATTGTTGAATTTTTGAAAACGAATTTTTTTAATTAGTTAGTAGATGGTTTGAACGCTTTGACAAAACTTTTGTTAATTTTTAATGTAAAGTATTTAATTTCAGCTAACATATTAAATAACTGTTTATATGCAGTTGAAATACTTAATTATTGTTTACTCAATAATTATAAATATGTTGATAAAAGTGTTAATATTTTAGTAAACTTTCCTTCTAAAAAACATACATTATATTAAATAAAGCAAAACAGCTTATTTTTAATTATTACAATGTTTGTTTGATTTTGAACTTGTTTTCTGTTTTTAAAGTTTTATAAAAATCTACAACTTCGCAGATTAATTAAAAAATAAGTAACTGAGAAGAAAATAACAAAAGTCTGATAAAATTAAGACTTTTATTATAAATTAGAATATTAATTGTATGTACTGTTTCCTAAAGGAGATCTAAACTTAAAACTCAAGTAAAAATGGTAAATATGCTCATAAAAAATATCTGTTCGTGTAAATTCTAAAAGCTGGAATATGTTTATAAATATAAGCTTTAATTAGATAATAGTTAGTTGAAAAGAATATTTATAATTGGTTTTTAACGTATTATCTATTCTCTGTTATTTATTAGAGCCAAAATGTATTAGCAATTGCTAATAATAAGTATAACTATCATAAAAAATTCTCAACATGAATTACAAAAACCGTTCTTAAAATCAATGCTTAGTTTAGCACATTACTATCATTTGTATGGTAAAATTTATTCTCTATAATTTAACAGAGCCAAAGTTGGTTTCGCGTAATTTAGACTTAGACGTAATCAGAGCGTTTGGAGACCATTAAAAATGTTTTTTTTTTGTTAGATATTGCCAAAAGTAGTATTTGTTTAAAGTTTAAGGAATATAATTTTTGTTATCTTTGAATTTATACACAATTTTTATTGTGTATATTGTGCTTAAAACAAAATTACTAAATCAAAAACTCTAAATATTTCAAAACGAGTAAACACTTTATATAAAATACTAGTTTTGTTATAGTTCATCTTTGAATGTTTATAGTTATCTAATAACGTTCAGTTCTTAAACATAAATATATGTTTATTAATCTAATGTAACTAAAGTTTTTGAAACTATAAAAACTATAAGAAGTTTATATAAAATATTAAAAAACGTTTTGTTATGCATAGGTTGTTTTTGGCGTTAACATTGGTTTTGTACTGCAATTTTAACTTAGAATTTATGTTTTAAAATTTACATACTTTGGAATTAGCTGTTAGGACGAAATACAAGTTTACTGTATAAATAACATAACTCTGTTTACAAATGCGTACACTTAATCTATTATTTCGTATTCAAATACTCATATGATATTTTTGTAAATTTTTTAAACCGCATATGTATGCTTACTTACAAGAGTGAACGTGGAAGCAGTTTTAACAAAAGTATTTAAATTTTTAATTTAATTAATACTTATAAGTTAAAGAAATGGAAATATATTTAAATAATTTAAACTCACGAACCCTAAGCAACTTATGAAAGTCAATCAAATACAACAACAAAAAAAACCTAGTTATTTTTAATGAGTAAAGCTGTTGAAAAAATGTTTAATTAACGTAGTTACCAACTCTTAAATTTGGTTAAAGCTTTGGTCAAAATATAATTCTTATTAATTTTTTAAGCTGTAAAAAGTTATTGTTTCATTATTTATTGATTTGTAAGAACATATACCTGCAAAATATGTTAAGAACTAAAATATCAATTCTTATTAGACCTCAAGCAATGAAAAAAATGTTACTGGATATGATTTTTATCAAAAAAAAAAAGTAAAAAACTAAAGAGTTATTTTTTTATAAATTAAAAATTTATAAATACTTTAAAAACTTAACTACAAAGGTTTTATGGTATAACGAGAAATGCTTATTTGAAAATTTAAACTATTTTTATAGTTATATTACCCTGTCTCTTAATAAAATCATCAAATTTTAGGCTTGGTAAATAGAATTAATAAATTTTATACTTTTTTTTTTAATACATTTTGTCTGTTTTGAATACTATTTTGTAGTTGTAAAAGTTTTTAAGTACACGGCGTTTATCTCGTATAACTATGTTTCCACTAAAAACTAAGTAATACTTTAAACAATTACAAGCAAATAGTTCTATTAAAAATAGTTGGTAACAATGTTTATTTTAGACAAAAGTTTCAAAGACGTTTGTGTTTTATAATCAAGTTATTTTATATCTAACATTTGTATAAAACAGTTGCTAAAGTCGAAAAAGAAACCATCTTCTGCTACCTTTTTTGTTCTTTGCATACAACTGTTCTGGTGTATGACTCGATAACCGAAAGGTTTTTTGTACATCAAGTCTTTGAACAAACCTTTTGAGCACATTTTTTGTCGTTCAATAAACAACGTATTAAATAGCTTAAAAGTTAAAACTTTGCCAAAGAAATTAAAGATTTTAGATGCTACATTTAAATAATTCAAGCTTAATTATTATAATATTTGAAAAACTATTTTCTAATAACAGATTTCAAATTTTTTTATTTAAATAAATACTTGATAGGTTTAAAAAACTACTAAAACGGTTATAAGTTTAAAACAGTTACTGAAAACTTGTTTTTTAGGAAAAATTTTTACTTTAAATAGAGTATTTTGTTTTATAGCGCAAGCAAAATAATAAAGAACTTCGGAAAAAAAATCCATTGAGACTAATTTCAAAACATCTTACCAGTTCGATAATGTTTAATAAAATGTTAATAAAAGATTTAAAAGATGTGAACGTAATTTTTTTATCGTTCTTATGAAAAAAAGTCAAAAGTTTTAAGTGTTGTCAATATATCAAACAACTTAAATTTAAATTGTTTTAAAGTTTAAAAGTCTGTTTGTAGAGTTAACACATACCTAAAGCTTGTCATAGTTTAAAGTATACAAACCTACTTAAAGTTTTGAAGTATAATTTGTTGATAATGTGTGTTTTATATAAAGCAACTTAATTTATTGTACCTTAATATTTATTGATGAATAACTACTTTAAACGTTTAGAAAAACAACTAGCAAAAAAAAAAAAAAACTTGTGCTCCATTTTAAAAACGGTCAAAGGATTAATAAAGAAGTTTTTTTTTATTTCTAAATTAATTTTTTCATATTTGTTAGTTTTTACAACAAGAATATTTAAACTAAAAACGTAAACACACTTAGTTTATAATAATCAAACTATATACTGATTTTGTGTAAATCATATGTGATATGATGTGAATTAGATTATCAAGTACATTGAGCATTAAAGTTAAGTGTTTAAAACAAACTAAAAAGTTCAAAAACCTAAATACAAAATACACGACAACAATAAAAAATCACGTAATATGTGTTTTTTTAACTATAACTAAAAAAAATATTTAACTATAGTAGTATTTGTTCGTTAATAGAATCGTAGGCTTTATTTTTGTTTCTATTTCCTTAGCTTCTTACTGTCATTTGATTGTTCCGATGAACATTAAATGTAAATTCTTTAAACTTACGCCTGTTTTCAACAGGTCAAAAAAACTACAGTTTAGGTACGTCGCAATTGACATCAGCATGAATGACTGCCATTGCAGCTATTATTTAAAAACAAAAATTTACGTAATCGGCGAACTTTCTACTTGTGACGTCACTATATATTTCACAGCGCAACGAAATTGACTAATTATTCAAAGCTTGTTCGTAGCTGATTTACGGGAATTTTTTGTATCAAATACATATAACATTAAGAAAAGCGTTTAAAACAATCTAAAAATGTTCTGTAAGCGTTGATAAAAATACAGCAGAACTGTAAAAATTTATTCTATATACTGTTTTTTAATTCTAAATTCAAAAACCATAGTTAACTGAAGGTTTTTTTGTTCATTACTAGAATTCGTAAGTTACATTTCTGTTTCTATTTCTTCGCGAAAACTATTACTTGATTGTTCCGACAAGCATTAAATGTAAATTCCTTAAACTTATTCCTGTTTTTAACAGGTCAAAAAAAACTACAATTTCGGTACATCGCACTTGACATGTGCATGAACGATTGCCATTGCAGCTATCACTTGAGAACAAAACTTTACGTAATTAGTCAAACTTTCTACTCGTGACGTCACTAAATGCTTCATAGCTCATATCGTTTTGTAAAATTTTTGAAGATTTTTTATTAGTTTTAACTGGTTTATACGCTTTACTTTTTTGGCTTGCTTGTATAATTTTTAATTTAAACTGTTTAGACTATTTGTAAATGTTAGAAGTTTATCTGCTTATAAATTTTTAACAAAAAATTTGACATTTTAGAATAAACATTTAATTAATAGAAAGTTTGTATTTAGATGCACAGTATTATTTATTATCAAACGTGTTTACTTTAATATTTGTTTCTTCCATTAGAATAGACTTACTTTTAATGCTTCACAGTTATATAGCTTTCTTTTGTTTATATTTTTGCAAACAGTATACAATTTTGAACAAAAAACTAAAAGGTGTTAAAAAACAAAACTTGGTTAAACAAAATCTGAAGAAAATGCTTAAATAATTTAAACATTAAACAACGTTTCCAAAAATTTAAGATAAGTTTGTTCAATTACTTAGTAGTACAACAAAACATAATTTAATCAATTATAATTATATCCTGTTGTAAATAAAAAAAACCTTTCAATTTTACTTTTAGTCTTCTGCGTTCATTTATTAGACATTGCAATTAAACAAACAAATTAGTAGTTTATGAATTCATAGAAAATAAATTAGTGAACAACAGTATGATAAAAATAAATTTAATATTTTTAATTTGTTCTATGTATATACAACGCTCAAATCGTAACTAGTTACGTAAAAAAATTTTTAACAAAAAACATTAGCGTAATTAAAACAAGCAGTTGCAGAACTAGTTAAAGGTGAATGGTATCATAATTGCGTTGGCTTTGGTTTGCTAAGATCAAGTATATATTTTTTCCATTTAAACTTTAATAACAAACTTTAAAAATTATTGTTATAAATTTCTTTTTGGTTTAAGTTTAGGGTTTATTGTAAAAAGTTACACTCAATAAGTTTAGTACAAGAACCTGCTCCTTGAATAAACTTTTTGGTTATCGAGTTATACATCTTTAATTAATTAACTTTTATATTTTTTAAATATACTTTAATTAATTAACTTTTGCTTATCCAAACTATTCTTTTTAGTTTTAAAGATTTTAAAGTACTAAGCAGTAAAGTAGTGAAAAAATACGGAAAGACAAAATAAACATTAAATAAATATTTGTAAACGAAACCATTTCTTTCATGCATTAAAAATCGCTATAATTGATTTCTTAGAAAAATCAAATCGTATTAAAAGTTTTTAACCAAATGGGTTATTTTAATGATGTTTATGTTTTATGTCTTAACTACGTGGTCTCCAGTAACTTACTGACTGCTATACTTACGAGAAGTAAATAATATACTAACAGTATAAGTTACAAAACTATTTCCTAAGTTATGAATAAACACACTTTGAATAAATGCAATTTATTTTATTTTCAATAATAGTTCTTAGTTCTGAAGAAAGAAACTATTAAATCACGACACAAATAAAATCTATAAAAAGTGTCAACAATCGTAAAGTTACATAAATACTAACATCAACTCCGCTATGTAGACGTTTTCTTGATTCTCGATAATTGAAGTAAAACGTTAAACTTAATCGTAACTAGATCATACCGCGGAATAACTTTGCAACTAACCTTAACGCGTATTTGAAAGACAAAACGCCGATATATACGTGTCGGAATGAAATTAACTCCCTTGAGTTGTTTTGGGAATTGGTATAATTGTTTTGAAAAAGCATATCATTAATATTATTGTTACAGAAAATTCCGTATTTATTCACACGCTTTAAAATAAGAAAATTAAATGTTAATATCATTACACTATTTCGTTTTTATCTTTAAATTAGTGTTTAAAGCCTAATTTTAAATAATCTAAATCCTTAAAATCCTACTTAACTTTAAACATTTTTATCGATATTAAAAGTTTGGGTTAAAAAAAGTAAGAAAAAGAAACTAATACTTATTATCTCAAAAACTACATAATTTACAAAAACTAAGATAAAACACCAAATAAGGACAAAGTAAAAATGATAGTCATTTAGTTGGCTTCTTTTCCTCGGGGTTCTTGGGCTTGTTGTCCTCGGGCTTTTTCTATTCCGGCATTCCTCTTCCGGTTTCTTCTTCAACGGTGGTTTTTTTAGCAGGAACGAACTGTTTTAATTCGCTTGTTCTTCTCTAAACTTCAAATTCAAAAATTCATCGAAGTCACTAGTTGACATAGAAAAAAATTCATCTTTTCATTGTCCATCAATGTAGTATTCATTTCAAAAATACGCGGTTCAAAAAAAAAAAGTTGAGATATTCTTTCAAGAAAGTTTAGTAAAAATTACTATGTTATTATGCCACAAGACAATAACGAAACTGTCAGTATTTACGTTTAAACCTATTATTTTATACAAAACAAAACATTTTAAGCATTTAAAGGTGCATTAAATAGAAAATTAATATTTTAAAACACATGAAACATTTTAATTTTGTTTTTAACTTAGAAAAACATATGTTCTTAATATTTAACTCGCAAACTTTAATAAACAAAACAGAAAACATTTTCTTTAAAGTATTTTACAAAACAATAAGTACTATTTTCATGCACAAACTTTTATAGGATTCAAGTATAAAGTATTTCTTTATACAGTGACACAAAACTTACGCATTGTAGAAGTTTATAAAGAGTAAAATTTAGCGAGTGCTTTTTTTTCGATCGTTAACAGTCAAAACTAAATGGGAGTTGAAAGTACTTTTAAATTCAAAATTTATAGGAAAAGTTTATCACGAGTTGAATTTTAAAGCTTTAAACTTGAACTTGATTATTTTACGAGCAAAAAGTCTGGTAATTTAATTTTGTTTTAAAGTTAGAGAAAAAAAGTAGTTACTAAAATTTTAATGCAAAAAATAGGCATATGAAACTTTTCTATTTTATAATTGCTATTTCATAGCTTTTAATTAATAGTTCAATTGCTAAACTGTATTTTATAATATAAAAACTTCATAACACATCATTAAAAGTAAAAAAGCAATAAACTTTACAATTCAGAAATTGTATCAGAAAAGAATACAAAATAAATACACTTAATAGTTTCTTTCATTTTAACTTCTTTAAAAAATTACCTGAGTTTAAAAAATATTAAAATAGATGTTAATGTTAATAAAAAATTACAATTCTTTACCTTTATTAAAATCCGTTTCGTTAGTTTTGTGAAAATACTTATATTTTATCTTCAAAAGGCTTTATGATAAATGTTAAAAGTTTTAGACCTGCTATTAGTAATTCTGACTCTTTTTTATTCTGTGTTATAATTTCTTTTTTGTCAAAGGAATTAAGTACTGTCAAATTGTTTTTCTCTTTAGCTAATATGTTGCTTGATACGCTAGTTTGTGATTTTGTTTTTGAAGAATTGTAATAGCCTGAGTCTTGTTTATAACTTTTAAGCTGCACTGTTGGCACTTGATATTTTGGCTTGCTATCATACTTTTTATTGTAACTGATGTTTTTCTGCTGTTGTTTCTGATGTTTTTCTTTGATAAGTTTACCTTGTTTTGCTTCAAAAGCAAAAGCTTGCTTATAAGCTCTACTAGCTTTTATTTTCTGCTGTTGGAGGTTACGAGAATGATGGTTTGCGTTAAATATATTTTGTTGAAGTTTTTGATTGTAGTTTGAATTTTTATCTACAGCATACTTAGACCCTTGAACTGTTTTACCATTAGGACCTGTCACGTTTGCGGCTTCTGACATCTTATTTTTACCTACAACAAAATCAAACTGGACTTTTTCTCCTTGTGCAAGAGACCTTAATAATTTGTTAGGGTTGTTTTTGATGATAGCTGTATAATGAACAAAAATATCGCTGTTCCGATCATCACGTTGAATAAAACCGTAACCTTTGCGAACATTAAACCATACTACTTGACCAGTTACTCCAACTGCTATAGTGTTTTTGGTTACCTGAGCTTTTTCTTTGGTTGTTTGAAACTCTTTGCTTGTATTAGATGTTTTTGTAGGTAAGTGTTGATGACATGACAAACACTGTGCTATGTTAACATTATTACTACTATTCCCATTGTATGATTTTCTTGGTTTAAAACTATCTCTATCTTAGTTATGTTGACGATAATTGTAATTATGATTAATACCATTATCTCTAAAATGAAAATTTTGTTGATAATTAGGACGAACTCGCTTATGGTAATTTATTTTAGACCTATGCTGACTTTGCTCATACTGCTGTAGTCTATTGTAATTAACTTGCTTAGGTACTAATGCGTTTTCTTTATAAGCATTCCATATGGCTTGTCCTTTTCTTTTAAAAATTACTAAACTTTCATCAAAATGTTCCCTAATCTTATCTTTAATCGAAAAGGGCATTAAGTATGCAAGAAAAAACTTAATTCTGTCCTGCTCTGGACATTTGGCCCAACTTATGGCTGTAGCAAATATTTTATTAAAGTTTTTACACTCATTCCTCCTCAAAATATCTTATAGTGTCACGAGGGTTTCTTACAAAGTCTAACCTTTTAAACTTTTTACTTAGTCTTTGCGCCTTAAATGTGTCGCTAAAAATGTTTAAATTATTTTGATTACTTTTTTCGTAATCATCGTAAAAAGGTTCGCGTTTTTCTAGCATCGCACGTTCGTAATGTGGTGATCTAGACTGCTTTAATCTATTATTTAACTTTTTTATTTGCATTTGCAAAACTCTTAACTCTTCTTCATTTGTTAGCTGCTTAACTTCGCTTGATTTTCTAAATTGTTGTTGAATGCTGTTTGACGGATAAAATTCAGCATTTTCATTCATCATCTCTGCTTGATGAGAATTATTAAGATTGATATCGTCATTGTTGTTTGTGTGCATTTATTCTGTTGACTGCTTAAAGATTTGTAACCAGAAGATTCAAGGTTCTTAAAAGACACTGCGTGGTCTCCACTTTAACCAATTGGGTTATTTTAATGATGTTTATGTTTTATGTCTTAACTACGTGGTCTCCAGTAACTTTAATTGACAGCTTTAGTTACAAGTAGCTACAATTATAAGTTACAAAACTATTTCCTAAGTTATAAATAAAACACACTTTGAATAAATGCACTTTACTTTAATTTAAATAATAAATCTTAGTTCTGAAGAAAGAAACTATTAAATCACGAAACAAATAAAATCTATCAAAAGTATTAACAATTGTAAAGTTATATAAAATACTAACATCAACTCCGCGAAATGAAACGTCTTTCAGTAAGTAAAACAACTAACTTTTAACGCGTATTTGAAAGACAAGCGCAAATATATACGCGTCGGAATGAAATTAACTCCCTTGAGTTTTTTTGGGAATTGGTATAATTGTTTTGAGAAAGCTTATCATTAATATTATTCTTACAGAAAATTCCGTATTTATTCACACGCTTTAAAATAAGAAAATGAAATGTTAATATCATTACAATATAAATGATATGGTGGTTATAGATCAATCTATAAATCTGCATAATAAAATATATTTTCTTTTAAAAAACACATAAATAGTTTGTTTTTAACACTTTTTTTTGTTTATTTGACTCTATACTTGTTTTTCTGCGATTTCATACTTAAATGAATATATTTAATTATCGTTTTTTTTTTTTCAAAATGATCATAAAAAAGTGACATTAAAAGTAATTCAAGTATACTTTTGTGTTTTTATTTACATAGCTTAAAATATTTTTTTTGAATAACAGTAAATAAAAACGGTAAGTTCAATTTTAGTTTAAATCTTGAAACAACATAATTAATATATTTAATTTAAGCGTTTTGGAATTAAAAGTAAACTTGTTTTAACTACGTTGAATCACTACAAAATGTTTGAAAAG
The DNA here is from genome assembly GCF_965202585.1 of Thalia democratica. NCBI lineage: Eukaryota > Metazoa > Chordata > Thaliacea > Salpida > Salpidae > Thalia > Thalia democratica. The sequence continues at coordinate 56,166 of NW_028139370.1, read as the reverse complement.
GTTTAGTTGAACTAGTTTAACTGCTGTATTTTAGTTGAAATTTTGTAAAGTTTATATTTTAGCAACTAAGTTTTATAAAAGTGTAGAACTTCGCAAACTAGTTAAAAATTAAGATTAAATTAACAAAAAGTTAATTAACTTTAATTTAGTTTTAAAGTACTGTTCATTGCAAATAATGTTTCGTAAAGGAAATCCAAAAACTTAACTTCATGTAACATATTTTAAAAATGAGTACTTTGCAAGAAACCACTAAAAAGTTATCCTTGTAATTTGACATAGTTCAAATCTACTTTGTAGGAATGGTAAACTGTTACAACAGATGGTATCTAATTTTCAAAGCCAACTTTTAACTTTCAAGGTATAGTTTTCAGAACTGAGTGAATTTTCTACTTGATTTAGTTGTTGATCTATTTGAAGTTTTTTAGATCGTTTGTAGTTGTGTTTTATACTGTGTGCTTTAACAAAAAAATAATTTCTGAGTCTAACGATTTGTTCAAAAAAATTTGTTGTATAAAAAATGTAGATTTATTTTATCTATTTTTCTTTCAACAACAAAAAAGCTTAAAGTTAACATGTTTGGCAGTTTGATTTAAGCAAAACGTTATTGATAAATGTTTATAAACTTAGGCATGTTTTTAAAATTCTTTGAAACAAACAAGAAAAAAGTGCTAAAAAATCTAAAAAATTTTAAACGTTAAAATACAAAACATTCAATATTAGTGCTAATTAATTTGCCGCTGGATTTAACTAATATAAAGAGTTTGTAAATTATCTAAGTTCTTGCCTGTTTAAAACAGGTATAAATATTATTCAGAGCTGGCCTAATACTGTTTGCAACGATGTATTTTGCGGCTTGAGTTTAACAATAAAATTTATCAAAATCAGCGAGTTTTTTACTCCTTACTTCACTATATTGCTCATATAGCGTTGTAATTGTTGAGTGTTTGATAATTTTTTATTAAATTGTTTGTACTCTTGACTTCAAATGTTATATTATTTCGGAATCGAACTACTGAATAAAATTTTAAAACTTAATTAAGGTTTTATTGATAGTTAATTTTGTTAAAATGTTGTTTTATAGCTAATTTTTATTTAGGCATGTCTAATAATTTTTATTAGATTAAACGTTTTTTAATTACATTATCAACAAAACCATTTAGAATAATTTAAAGTCTACTTACTATTAAGCTAAAGTTTTTTTTACTATTAATGTTATACTTGTATATATATTTTAAAAATAAATAGTTTAGAAATAAATAACTTTTTAATTGTTTTGAGAAGAAAATAAAAAATCAAATTGGATTAGCTTTAACTTGTTTGTAACATTTTATTGTCAATGAAAATAACTGTCATTAAAACATTTTACTTAGGCTTATAAACTATTGTAACTTTTTAAACTACTAAGTTTTAAAAATTTATTAGATACCTATCCAAATGACACGAAATATAAATTTAATGGAAATGGTTTAAAGATCCAAACTTTAATTTATTTTTAAACACTTATGACAATAATCAATTAACAGTTATTTTAATGTGAACAAACATAAAAATAATTTTTGACTAAAGCTAATTCGCAGATTGAAAATTTGACGTGTAATTTAAAAAAGTTAATAAACAGTACGTATAAATCATTTGCTTTATAGTATATTACGTATTAAGTTTTTACTGTTTAGTTTTCCGTTAGGCTTTATAATAATTAGTTTTTTGAAAATTAATTAGCAATTGCTTAACTACTTTTAAAAATTCTTTTAAAACCGTTTTTCATTACACAAACAGATATTTGAAAAGTATTTCTATAAATGGTAAAAAAAAACACTTCTTTTAAAAGTTAGTTTTTTTGCATAATTATGCAAAAAAATTAAAACCCTATCTAGATAAAAATGTACTTAAATTTCAGCAATTAAACTTCTAAAAAAAACATTACAAATATACTAATTAGTTTTAAAAGAAAATCAATTTAAAAGTATAATGGATACTTAATATCTTTATTTTATCTTCCAATATCGTTCAGTTTTTTAAACAATACAATCATTAACAAATTTACTGTTTTGAAAACATACTTTATTAAGTTTTAAAAATACAAATGTTTAAGTGTTTAATTAATAGCGTTTGTAAATATTGTGTTGAAACAGATACATACTATTTTTTTAGTATATTCAAAATTACAGATTTATAAATCCTTAGTTTAGGGCTTGAATTTTTAAAACAAAAGTTTTTAATTGTTTAAACTAAGTAAAAATGCAAAAAGTAATTAAGTTCTTGTAAGTATTTAGCTCATGAACTAGATCAAAAAAAAATTGATTGAAGTAGATTTGTTATAAATCTAAATTTAAATTCTTTTGTTTTTTAAATTTATTTATTCTATTATTTTACTGTCAATAAATTAGGTATAGTTTTAAATTATCAATATGACCTGTCACAGGACAGAGTTAAAAACTAATTAAATACCATTTCTTTTTAAACTGATTTACAAATCCAAAGATTAGGGCTTGAATTTTAAAAACAAAAGTTTTTAATATTCAGTGGATTCTTTCTCGTGATGCAACTAGTACTTCCACAAAACAATATAATTATTGATATATTGGGTTTTAAGCAGTTGAACCTAATGATTAAACATTTTCAAGGTTGAGTTGCTTATGTATTTTAAACAAATAGTTTAATTAATGTAATCAATGATAAAATATTTCAAACAAGTGATTTTGAAGTGACTTATGAATTTGCAAAACATATTAAGCAGTTGTCAAAAATTATAAAAAATGCTTAAATATTTTTTAATTCAGTTAGAACTTTAAGCTTTAACAAAAAAAACTATATATTAAATTTGAATAACATATGCTTTTAAATCTAGGCAAAAACTGTTTTCAAAATAGCTATTTGATTTGTTATAAATACTATTGAATAAAAACTTCTGTTTCTTGTCAAATATATAGAAAACGAAGTTAAAACTTACAAAAATGGGAAATTTTTGCTGCGACATGTTGTAAATTGTGTTTAAAATAAACAGCGAATCTGTGCATAATACGTCACTAGAGCGTTGAGAGCTCATTAAAAAAATGCCATTATAATTTTTAACTGTTTATAAACTAAGTATTAATTGCTTTTAAGCTAAGATCACTTATAAGTTTAAAAAAAAAATTAAATTTTTAAATTGGTATAATGTTTTAAACAAGTAATTTTGAAGTGACTAATGAATTTCCAAAATAGACTAAGCACTTGTCAAAAAATATGATAAAATTGTTTTAATGTTTTTTAATTCAGTTTGAACTTTAAGCATTAAAAAAAAACTATGTATTTAAATTGAATTATATAGGCTTTTAACTTTAGACAAAAAAGTTTTCAAAATAGCTTGTTGATTTGTTATAAATACTACTGAATTAAAACTTATGTTTCTTAACAGAATCAAAATATACCGAAATCGAATTAAAAATTTTATAATAATAAGTAATTTTTGCTGCGACATTTTATAAATTGTGTTTAAAATAAACAGCAAAATTGTGCATAAGACGACACTAAAGCGTTTAGAGCTCAATTAAAAAAATGCCATTATAATTATTAACTGTTTTTAAACTGAGTAGTAATTGCTTTAAAGCTAAGATCACTTTTAAGTTTAAACAAACTTTTTCTATGTGTAAAGTGTTAATTTTATAATTTTTAGATTTTCAGTAAACTGCTACTTTTATTTTGTACAACTAAGATAGTAGAACACTTGTTGAACTATTGAAACTTATAATTCAGCGTAAGCAGCTCTTTTTTTAAATTAAACTTTTTAAATTAAATATAATATTTTCACTAAGTTTGTACTTTGTAAATGATGTGAAATCAATTTTTATTTAAAGTTTACTTACATTAGAACTAGAAACAACAAACGAAAACTATGAGATTTTAGTGAAATATTAATTGTGAAAATTTGGACAAACTTTTTTCGACTTGCCCTTTTCTAATTTTGTTATTATGTTTGTAGATTTTTTTATTTTAAAACAAAAGTATATAACGTAAAACACTATGTCAAAAAAAAAATTCTAAAATGATAGTAACACAGGCAAACATAACCTTTAAACTAAATAGAAACTTTGAAGAATTTATTAAACTAACCAAAGCTTATTAAGCATAAGTGAGATAAAAAAACATTAAGTAAAAATGTTTGTATTCGGGAAAACCCGGTGTTTAAGCATAATGGTAGTTTTATAGTACTATTATAACATTAAAATACTATAAAATGTATAAACTTTAAAAATAAATTTCATTTTACAGCTGTTTGAATTTTTATAAACGAATGAAAAATATGACTAAAATAAAGTTCAAAGTCCATGTAAATCATTAGAACTATGCTAAAGTTACCAAAAGTGTATTTGAAGTTAAATCTAACAAAAGTATGCGAACTTTTATGACTAATAACTGATAATTAGTAGTGGAAACTGTTTTAGCAAAGTTACTTTTGTTATTTTACAAAACACTATGCTTTAATTTTCTTAACAAATTATTTATGACTTTTATAGTTTACATACAAATGTTTCACAAAAAGAAGCATACAAATCATATAACCTTTAGTTATACAGAAATCTATTTTTGTTCTTAAAGCTATAACACGTTAATAACTTTACAAATGTAATATAAATTTTCAAACAATAGTTAAAACAACGAATAATAAGTTATTTGTATGTATTGAAATTAATTGTTCTGTGATGAGTGAACTCAATTATATAAATTTTACAAATGTAAAACGATTGTACAAGTAGCTTTAAAGACAAGATAAATAATTTAAACTTTTTTTTTAACACTCTCAAAGCTTTAAAAATAAAACTAAAAAACTAAAGTATCAGCAATGTTATATGATATAATGACAGTTACCAATTTTTTTATTTAGTCTAAGTTTACTAGCGTACACAAAATAGAAAAAAAAAAACTATTCAATATATAATGCATACTCGTCCTGGTCAAGAACTTAAAGATATCTGTAGTCCAGGTCTTTTTGTGCACTAGGTCTTAGGATCAAATATTTCTAGCATTTTGTTTCCGTTGAATAAACTGTACTGGTTTAAAGTTGTCGTTTTCAATAAATTGTGATTTTTACATGATACATACTACAAGTTTATTCTAAAATTATAAGTTTTGGAATAACATTAGCATTTTTAAACAAAATAATAACACATAAAAAATTTAATATTAGACTATTGTTTGTTTATTTTGTCTTTAGTCAGCTTGAAAATTTTGTTTTATTCAAAACCTACGAGAAGAAACAAAATTGCGAATAATTGAATTTGATTCCGTAAAGGTAAATTTTATTTGAAACGTTTTAAAAATTAACGTCAATTATTAATTGACAAAATAATAGAGTTGAGGTATCAACAGATATAAATCAATTACTTGAAGTTACATGTCGGTGATATTTAAAAAAAAACTAGTTCATAAAAAGTTTTTTAAACGTTGATAAACAAAAGTTTAGCGACTTATGATTAGGTTTAATAAGACAGTACTTTCAAAGTTAACTTTTGTTGAACTAAAATTCTATGAAGAATATATAAAAACTTTTATAAAAACATGTAATTGAACTATTTAGTTTTAAAATTATAATGTGGACAAAAACATTACTTTAGATACAGTTTTTTAAAAACTGTTATAATATACAAAAAGTTTTGTTTTAATATTTTAAAATTTATTATCATCAATATTTTAAACGAATATAACTTGTTTCTCATTAAAAAGATTAATTTAGTCATGTTTTATGGTTGATATTACCTCAATTAGATTAATCAAAGTCAAAGCATGACATTCTTAATAAAACTTATACAGAATTTTTGAACATTAAGTATACATTTTAATGCTTATAAACTTTTAAACTTTTGCTTAAAAAAAAAACAAATTTGAATATTTAATTATGCCATCTATTTATTTTTATAATCTCTACAACAATATGTCAATACCACTTAGCAAAGTAAAAGATTCCAGATTTCGAACGACCTTAATTCAATGTGACAATAAGTAAATTCTCCAGATTTTTAATTTAATAAAAGTTGAAGAGTACAGCGATTTTTTTATATATGACGTCACTAGAGCGTTGTTGACTCATGACAAATAGTAATTGTTCGCTGTACTTGTTAACTGATGAAGAAAGAAGTACTTTACTTATAGCTAATTCTAAGTCAATGTCTAATTAAGGTCTGATCAATAACTCTTGTTTTTGTTTTTTAAACGTTACACTGATTAATTTTTAAGTTATTACTCAATGTTTCATAATTTGTGTATACTTAAAAAAAACTTGATTAGGTTTGAGTAAAAAAACAATTTAAAAGAAAATATACTTAATACAAATTATATTTAATTTTTAAATTTGATGTCATAATTATCGATAATAACTGCAAGAGTTTAAAACTAAGGATGAACGTTTAAAACTAAATACAAGTATACTTTTAAGGTATCAAACACTGATTAAAAGTTATTAAACTAATTTTTTTGAGTTTGTGTTATTTTATCTTATACTAGAAAAGTATTAAAAAGTTTCAAAACATGCTAGTCTGAAATTAAAAATATGCTAAAACTTTATGTATAACTTTGAAAATAAAAGTTTTAAATAAAATTATTTAGTGTAAATAATAAAATACGTTTGTTCCAAAAATTTAAAACGTCTCTGTTTCAATATGTTTCCAGTTAAAAGGTATCTGTGGTGTGCGACTCGATAACCGAAAGGTTCTTCGTGCACCAGGTCCTAGAATTAAATATTTTAAGCGTTTTTATCGTTCAACAAACTATATTTACTGTAAACGTTATTTTTTAATGTACTTAATGATTTAAGTATGCATATTCTTTAAAAGTAGCAACTTAATTTGTCACGGAATTTTATGTTAGAATATTTTTACCTTTTATAGAATTTTTTATTATTCGCAGTATAAATGTTCTGCTTACAAATTAATAGACTGTTTTAACAATGTCTTTTTGTTGCGTAATTAAATTAAAATTATAAGTAGCTGTTATAAAACATATCTTTACGTTAAAGATATGTTACATTTTTTTAAGGTAGTTTAATTCAGTTTGAAACTTGATACAAGTTTAAAATATAAAAACTTAGTCAAGTTGCTTATCTGCTGTATATACTTTTAATTAAAATAAAAACAATCAGTTACTTACTCATATTAATTTAAGTTCAAACTCTTATTGTTTACCCGTTAATTGTTGCTTTTAATGTTTTTTATTTTCTTACTTCAACCTTTTTGGGTGAATTTTTAAAATTACTATGATAGAGTATAACATATTTACTTTGAATAAAAAGTATATTCTCAAATATGGTTAACCTTTTTATAACTTTAAACTTGATAAATCATATAAAATCGGTTTATTACGAGTATAATTTATTTTTCTGAAATACAAAGTACAAAGTTTAACGTGATTTTCCTGCGACTTAGTTTTAAACTATTTCAAAGCAAAGACAAAAAAACTCACTAAAAAAACTTATCGAAATTCTTAGCGGAATAGTACAAAAAGAAAATTTAATAAAATTACTTAGAAAAGTCTAGAATTTTTTTTAAAATGTACAATATCGTTGTAATTGGCAGGGTTAAACATATTTTTTAATAAAGACAAATGCTCGATGAAATGTTGATAATTTTAAACTTTATATAGATATTTTTTATTTTCAAAAATCAGCAACTTTTCTAGTTTCGACGTCTTTAGATTGTTCACAGCGCAACAAAACTGTAAAAAAATTCGAGATTCTTAAAACGAGTTAAGTACTTTATGTGTTTTGCTTTAGAACTGTTGTTCTTTTATGGAGTATGAAATCATTTAAAGTTAAAAAAAACTAATAAATATGTTTTCAAATTGGTAACTTAACTATATTTTATTAATCTAAAACTGCTAAATACCATTTCAAAGTATTGAAATAAGAAAAATAAACAGTTTTAAAACTTCTTGTATAGCGGTAAGCTTTAAATCTAGATCTGAATAATGATTTAAAGTAGGTATATTTTAAAAATTATTAGTTAAGTTTGTGTTGTACAAGCATTAGCTGAAAAATTTAGTTAACTCTTACTAAGTTTTTACCAAAACAATATTAAATAGAACATTATAAAAAACAAACAAAAATTTACTGAATTAGCAAGTATGCAAAATATAATGATTTTTAGGTATAATTGTATAACAGAAGTAGCATTTTTTGCTTCACTTATGTTTAAAGTTCGTAAACAACCAGCAAGTCAACAAAATTTTCACGGCGCCACAAAATGGTTAGTTTTTGAAAACTTTAAAAGTTTATTTTCAGGTGATAAACGAGCTTTGCTATTTAAAGCTATACTTAAGTGATTATGAGTCGAAACGTTAAATATATCTTCAGCAAGTGTATTTTCTTAATAATTTTTTATCTCTCAGTTTACTTTAAGTCTTTAAACATTTTACTTTAGTTGGTTTATATGTTTTCAGCTAATTTATACGCTTTAAAGAGGGAAAAGGTTTTAATTTAACTATAGGAATCTTTTTTGTTTGAAAAAACAAATAAATAAAAAATATTAAGTTATTTTTATGCAATTAAGTTATAGAAATATAAAAGAGTAAGGAAAAATTTAATGTTATTTAATCATGCTCAGTTTAAGTATTTATCTTAATTAATAATACATTTATATTCAAACTTATTATGCTAATAAACTTCTTGCTGTTTTTAATGAAAAAACTTTAATAAATATTTGCATTAAGATTATGACATTTTATTGTATACAATATTTTGTAAAGCTTTTACTACGGCACTAAAATTCGACACAGTTTAAGAAAGTTTAACAACAAACAATAAAGAACATTTATTTTATAAACTTACTTACATATGATTAAACTTGTGGCTAAAATTAAAAATTTTGTGCAGTCAAAGTTAAGTATCCCTTTTACTTAACAGAGTAGAAAATAAGTTTCCCGGTTATACTTTTCGTTTTTTCCGAACAATTAAAGTTTTGTTGCAGCATTTAAAAAAGTATAATTTGTAAAACCAATCATTTTTATGCATAATACGTGACTTAAGCTTTGAGAACTCATTGAAAGCTTTTGCTTAATTTAAATTTTCAAAATGCTAAAAAATCAAGTGACTTAAAATATTTCTAAGTTTTAATTTTTGCATAAGTTAAGTATGCTATAATTATCTTTTATTTTTAGTTGTTACAAAGTGTTTGTCATATATGTTTATGCTATGAGAGTAATAAATAAATTGAAAAATATGTTTTTAACAGATACATGTCTAAATTATAACGCTAGTTATTTTGAATTAACTTAGTTTTATTTTCTTTATTAACATAAGATGAGTTTTACTTTTGTTAATATAAATACCTGTTAAAGAATCAAAAGAGCGTTAAGTTTTTTGAGGTACTAAAAGTTTATAAATATTTTAACTTTTTTTTCTGCATAAATTCTTGGTTTATGAACATTTAATTTTTAGGTTGTTTTTTAATATTTTTTTATCCTCAGTTTTAGTTTCTTAAACTATATTAACGAAAAAAAAAACAATGTAGTTTTTTAAAAGATAATTCTCTTTTCTGTTATTATTTGTAAACATTAATAAACATTTGACGCGTTTATTTGCTAGTAACTCCCGATCATCAGTTCTAATATCACAGCTTTTTAAGTTGTGCTGTGTATAATTTTTTTTTTCTCTATGCACAATGCGTTTATAACCGATGTCTGCTGGTTATGATAGTTTATGAAAGCAGATAACTGAAATTTTTTAACATTTATTTAATAGTTCGTAGTATAAGTTTTAAAAGAATTATAGTCTAAACTGGCTGGTTTCAAAACTACTTATTAAATAAAAATAATTGACGAAACAACTTTCTCTGTTTATGAACAGAGTAAAAAATAGTAAAACTGCCAAGTTAGCAAGTTCTTGGTGACCACATTCTAGATGTATTAACTGTGCAATTTAAGTTTGATTAAATTCGTAAAAAAATGGTGAATTTACTGTTTGTGACGTCACTAAACAGTTCACAACGCAACGTTTTTTATCTTCAGTAGCTTTATAAGCTTAGCTTAAACTGTTCCGTGTGAGAAGAGTACTAGAGTTTTATCAACGAATATATATAAACTTTTTGAACTTTGTAAGTTATGTAACTTATGTAATTTTTTTAATATAAAGATTAAAAGTTGGACTAAATAACAATTACGTTAATATTGAACTTAAGTACAAAAAAGTTTTGTTTTAAAAAAATGTATATCTTCTTTAATCATAAATATGTTTTCTATGGTTTTATACTTAAAGAAAACAAGTTTGTAATCAAACTATAAGTTTATAGTTACTAGAGCGCTACGTTTAACTTATGTTTTAGAAAGTTTCCGATTGTAAAAAACTGTGCGTTGTTTTTTGTTGTATTCTAAAAAACTTACAAAACAACTTTAGTAGAAATGAAATAAATATTTCACTGTAAGTTTATTGTAATTTAAATAAATAATCTGTTTAAACTAACTATTTTATTTTGCAAGTTTTAATATTGTTTTCATAAAAAAATCAATGAACTACATAACTAAGAATTTAAAGTATAAATAACATATTACTCATGTTTTAACTAAACATCAGTTTCAAAAAACTAGTTGATTGGTAAACATGTTTTCAACATAATTAATTAAAATCTCGGTCTCATGACAGATTTTTAATATGTTAAACATTAAACAGTATCAGTCAATTTGTGCCACTAAAATTTATCCATTGTGTTTAATAAAATAAAGAAATTTTTTTGTATGACGTCAATAGAGAGTTGAGGGATCATTAAAAAGGTGTCATTGTTTACCTTAACTGTATATAAGCTGAATTTGTTTTAATGTTTAAATGTTTTTCAGTATATTTCTGGTTTTGGTTGTTAATTTATAATTATAAAGTTCTATGAACTACCAAATAATTACCAAATGATTTTCTAAAATTTAAAACATCATTATTAACTAATTGAATTAATGATTTTCTAAAACGTTTTCTATTAGAAACTAATAATTGTTTAAAACCTGTTCAAATATAAGGCAATTTTTGCTTTCATTGAATTTTTTTTGTATTAACTAAATGTGTAAAAGACCTTACGGAAATATGTATTATCAATTTTAAAATGCATAGAGAGTATTAAACAATTTTTACTAAGCTTGAATAAACTTTAATCAAGTTAGTAGAAGTAAATTTTTCCAGATTAAATTTTAAATACTTTATTTATTATATACGTTATTTAGTTATATTGTGTAATCCTTAAAATTACTAGTTTTTCACCTTCTAAGTGTTTTATCACGTTTGAACTTCATTATCTACTGTTTTTTTTATGAATTTAAATGTAAGCAAATTAACCATCGATTTCGAGTTCTCAACTCCCTAGTGACGTCATAAGTGAAAAATTCGCTCTTTTTATCAGTTCCATTGTTAAATATTTTAAAAATTATAACTGTCATTGTTAAGTTCTTTGTTATTGTATGCTTCGAATATTTTAACCTTGTCAAATAACAGGGGTGTATAAGTTATAATATTGAATGCGGACCACATGTTTCTTACAATAACATATCTGTTTTTATGAATTACATATCTGTTGAGTTTTGCATAAATTGTTTGTTAAAAAAATATTTGAACAATGTGTTTTGTAACTGTTAGTTCAAAGTACTTTAAAACAAACCTAATTAAAGATACTGAACATTATTAATACTATTTTAGTAAAAAACTATCTATACAAAAACAAAACGATATAATTTTGTTTATAAAATTAATAGTTTTGAAATGGTGTTACATAAAAGACCGTTTAAATTAGTCGTACATTAATAAAACTTAGTGATGTTATAATTTTTATTTGGATCTTTGAGAAGTTAAACTAAAAAAAAGTAGCTTTTAAACGAAATTTAAATTGATTTGTTAACAATTAATTTATTGTATATTTATTATAAAAAAATTAAACTTCAATCAATTTAACACAATGGAAACTTATACGATTGATCAAATTAATAATCGATCTAATAATTAAGGTAAATAATAATTTTGCGCACCTATCAAATATCAAAAAAAAAAATCATTTGTATGATAATCTATCAATGCTCTAGTGACGTCATGCGCAAAAAATTAATTACGACTTTTAATCTTGTTAAAATATTTCTATTTATTACAAAGTTAATTGGTAAAATACTTCAGATTTTTAAAGATTTTAGACCTGTAACGGCTAAATAAAAGATTTAGATGTAGTTTTATTATGTAGTTTTTAAGATACAACAAAAATGTTTTAAACTAGTGTGATTTTAGCAAAAGTGTAATTTATAAGGAGAATTATGGTATGTTTTTTATATTTTTATTGTATTTTGAAATTGCTAAAACGTATCAGAAAAGTTGCACAAGTTTTCAATAACATATAATTAAATATGTGTTAGTCATAATTAAGAAAAAATAATATGTTTTAAGTAAACAACTTTAAAACTATACACAAATAAAGGGCAAAATATACGTTACTGCTAATTTATAACACACTTTTAAGCACAACTTTTTAGTATTTCTAAGTAAAACATTTTAAACACCGGTATTTCTACTTCTTGGTACAGAATTGAGAGTAAGGTTTTCCAACGTCTGTCTCAACTTTATTATTTTTTGGTGACTATGGTAATTATGTAGTATTAGCTAGTAAAAGGGAAAAATAGGGGGATGTTTTGAAATCTTCTGTAGTACTTGAGTTTTAATTTTTAGCTTGCTTTTTTCTTAGTTTTAGGTTGGTTTTAAGTTTTAAGTTGGTCTTTTTTAAAATAAAATAAGACTTGAACGGAAGTTATTATTGATAAAAAAAATACTATATTATTTTCTACTAAAAGAGCGAGTGTAATTTATGTCTAAGAAATCTTTGTCTAAAAGTTTTACAAAAGCGATTATTATAAGAAAAAATTTACAAAGTTGTTACCCAAAAGTATTCGACTACTGTAAAAACCGTTTAAACTTTTAAACTCACGGTGTATAAATCCTAATGTAAAACTTTATTTTCAGTTTATAAACTAGCTTACAAGTATAAACTAATTTATAAACTACTATATACTACCTACAAAAATCGTAAATGTAGTTAGTTTATAATCTAAATACACATTTTTTGAAATAAAAATAAAAAGTTTATATTAAACTTCGTGATAAAAACTATGACGAAAATGATTATTATACAACTACTAACAATTGAGATATTTAATAACTTATTTTAAGTAAAAAAAAAAATTGATACAAAAAAATTCATCTGTCACCTGACAGAGTAAAATATACTTAAAGTAACAAAAAATTTGTAACAACGCATACAACTTAACTATTACATAATACTTTTTATATTTGTATGCGTAAAAAAATGCGTGCAACTTTACTTATGACGTTTCTAGAGCAAAGAGAACTCATTAGTTTTTGTTGCCTGTTTTTTTTTTTGACTGATGAAATAAGTTTAGGATACTGCTTAGAATTTCAACTAGTACTATACTAAAATTTGGTATGCATTCTGGCATCGTGTTACAGTTATGTAATAAGTATCAGCAAATAAAAAGTGAAATAAAAGTTTATCAAACTGTCGAAAAACTAAAAGCTATGATAGCAATTATGAGAGTTATATTTACGTTTAAACAGCGTTGATTTTAAATAAAAAAACTCAAATAACATTAGTTTAATAACTATTTTGTATAAAATGTTAAGTTATTAACTGACAAATTTGATATATACAACTTAAACATTAATAAAAAAATTTTGTTAGTATGTTTAAATTAGCTATACAACGTTTTTTGGACCTTGAAATTTAAAGTGTAGTTTTTTAAAGGCGCAAAAACATTACATAAACTTCTGAATTGGTAGTTGATATTTTAATAAATTAAAAATAAATCAGTTTGCTAAACATTCATAATTTTCTAAAAACAGTTTTGTATTAGTCTTGCAACCATTAGTAAACTGGGAGTTTCACATAAACATCATATTCTCAAATAAATTACATACTTACTACAAATGATCAACACAACTCGTTTATTAAGCAACTGATTAATATTGCCTGTCATTTTACAGGTTCAAAAACGTTACATTAGATCAAAAAAGCTGCATTTAAGACTGCTAAGTCTCAACATAACAAAATAAAAATTGATTTGTAAAAGCACTTCGTTTTCTACCTGTTACGTCACTAAATTGTTTACAGCGCAACAAAACTTGTTTTAGCTTTTTTGTTCGTTTATACGCTTTGTTTTTAATAGTTATTATAGCAGTTGGGTACAATTAATGAAAGAATACTTTGTTTGAGGTTTTTTGTTTTTAATGTCATTTTAATGCTCGATGAACATGTATTTCATAAATAAAAAACTTATATAAACATTTTTTTTTCTTTAAAATTTTGTTTAAAAATGTGCTTTAAATGCAATATTCGCTTCAAATGCCTTTAAACTTGTTTCAAAATAAACACAAATTTTTTTGATTTTATTTTAATAGATAACGAATATATGCTAAAATAGTACATTAACCTGTTTATTTCGTTCTGAAAAAAAAAATCTTTAAAAAAGAAGATTATTACTTAATAAAACGTATCATTTAAACCGTTGTTTATAATTTAAAACGCGATATAACTGTTACTTGATTTACATTTTTGATTTCAAATAAAAACTATTTGAAATGTTTTAATGGACTAAAGAAAGTTAAAACATATTTTTTTCATGTTTTTGGTTTTAAGTTTTACCATTCTTGTGTATTAAAAAAATTGAATGTGCATTTTTATTGTTGATTAAGAAACATATAAATGTTGATATTTAGCCCCACCGAATGATAAGTTTGTGGGTAAATAATTTAAGTATTCAAAATGCTTGTAGTTATCCTAATCATAAATTTTTTTTTTAAATTATAAGCTAAATTTCAATAATTTTCTGAAAATTTTTGTGAATATTTGTTATAAAATTAACGTTTACAATTGTTTAGTGTTGGTAATGCGTTGTAGTAACAAGTTTAAAAAATATATAAAACATGTTAAAATGATTTACAATAATTAAACAACTTGCAAAAGTTCTTGTATAGCAATATAGGTTACAAACAAGATCTTACAAACTGTTATTGAGAGTAGGTAAAAACGAATATTGCACCGTAAGATCTATAAAACATTTTAATTTATAGCTAACCAAAATTATCATCTATGTTTATAAAACATAAAATTTTTATACTTAAGACAAACCTCATTGATAAATAGAATAAGCAACTAATAATAAAATAGAAAACATAAAATTGAACAAGTTAAATTATTTGATAGTTTATACTTAAAATGGAAAGTTATAGTTTCTTTGTTCTAACCTTGATATATTTGGTATCTCTACCACTTGACAGAGTCATAAAATATACCTGAGGCTTGTAATTACTGTGAATATACAAAGTTTTATTAAAAAAAAAGTATTGAACAATTTTCTTTTCGTCAATAGAGAGTTGTGTTTATATCACAAGTTTCGAAAACATCTGTTTTGAAAATGTTTCCGATCAATTAACTTATGCTTATATCTAATTGATTTGCTAGCTTAACAGATAGAAAAATAAACTTATGTTGGTTTGATTTTTTCTGCCATAGTTTAACTTTGAAAATAAATATTTTTATTGTTTTAATATTAGTTCATAAGTGTGAAATTGAAGCTAGTTAACCTGGTTATAACTGGCACAAACTTTGTCAATAATATGAAATACATTATGTGTTTTATATTCGAATTTACTTTGAAATGCATTCGAAAATAAAATATAAATTGCTTAAAACAAAAAAGTTCCTAAAACAAAATAATACAAAAGATACGATAATGATACGTTGATTTAGTCTTTATACTTTATTTTCAATTCTAAATAAATGAACATGTTTAGTTAAAAATACATTTGTTTCTTAGCAAGGTCAAAAATTAAAATTTTGTTTTAATTTTTATCGATAAACTGATGATAGATTTTGCAAAAACGTTTTACCAATTTAGATAAAAATTATATTACACACATGCC